>NC_043701.1:27591406-27622199 GCF_006229205.1 Suricata suricatta
CCATTCCTGAGTCTGCTCTCTGCTCTGATATATAGTGGTATGGAAGCGATAAAGCAAGAAACCCAGAAGGAGTCTAGAATTTGATGATATACTGCTTATCTTCTTTTCAGTGGTGTTTTGTAGATGTTCTATGCAGTGATCTATGGGCATCATTTAGCAGTCTTTTATCCAGGATAAAAAATTCCTTTTAATGCTTGTACTGAAATTTAAACCATTTAGCGTGGTGCTTGTGTAGGGTAATGGTCAACATTATAATTGGAAAGTGGGTCTAAAGTTCTAAAGTAAATGCATTACACAAATGAGACATGCATGGTACATGTATACACACATGATAAAGTGAATATATCTGACAAAGTGTAATTCTGCAAATCAATTAATAAAATTGATCTTTAACTAAAATTCTCTTATGGGCATGGATGCTTTGAATCTTTATCTACAACTGAGTTGTTCCAGTAACCTTAGAAAGAATCCTCTATATTCTGTAGAAAGTAAATTCTAATAATAGTATAGATAGTATTAAGGTAATAGATATAAGGTAATGCTGTGTAAGAATCTAACCTATAAAATTACTTTCCCATACTAAAATGATTACTGGAAGGTTCATTGAACAGACATGGAATGGAGGTGCCAAGAAATTCCCATTTATGCTTATAAGTAGATCTGAGTAAGGGATCCAAGTCTTCAGTTGGTTGTCTTCGTCTTCATTTCTTGTTTTGCCAAAATGTAAAACCCAAAGTAACTTGAATCCCAACAGTTAAGGGATTTGTTTTCCTATAAAAGACTTATAAAAATATAATTTGATTATATTATGGGTTCCTTTTAAAATTGTAACTAACTTGCTTACATAACTAAAGTTTGCCTACCTCTAGCAAAGTACTTCCTAATGGTTTCCATGTCCAGGCACACTTAAATGATAATATGTATAGTACTTCCTGGTAACTGGGAATGGCTTCCTTCATTTGGAGTTGATGGGACCAGGTGCTTCTGGCTGCCCTGCACCCAGCCTTGTTCCTGGTCTGTGGCACATGTGTCATGGAGGCTCTGTGTTAGAGCTCATTAGAAATGTGCTCTTACTGTGAAAGCACTGTAGGAACAGCTCTACTCATTTGGCTTTGTTCTTCCATATTTAATGATTCTGACTCGGGTGGTTTTTCACTCTTGCTCAAAACCCCAGTGGCTCCTGTTTCACTCAAGCCAGAGGTCTTCAATCTCCTGCAAGATCTGCCCTGTCATCCTTTGACTTCATGGCTTTACCTATCCTTGTTTCTGTGGTTTCTAACTCCCCACTAGGCTTCTTTGTGCTGCCTTCTACCTGCTAGGCCTGTTCTCTGTGCTGTTTTCCTCTGGCCTGAACTGTTCTTTCCCAGAGATAGGTATGACCTTCCCGGAGACCAACCTGATCGTCCTTTGAAAAATGGATTTGATTTTTGGTTTCTCTATACACCATCCACTTAGCTGATAATGGAACTTGAGTTTATGCTGGTCTTTCTGGAAAAAATAAACTGCACAATCTGCAAGGTATCTCTGCTTGTTCTTCCTGTCAAAAATAAATTCTTGAATGTCTTTACCACTCAATCTGTTGACCTCTTCAGCTAATGTTTTCCTGCCCTTTTGTAGCATGGGATAATTGCCCTGCTTGTTAAAAGTCTCCTCACTGAACTTTGGTAATTTTGCCTATCCTTAGGTTTGTAATGCTTTGATAGTTCTTCGGTTTCCTTGTACCTGGGATTTTTTCCCAACTCTTTCAGGGTAATTTCCCAAGGGTTAGACTTTGATTTTCAGTAGCTACCCATTTAATTTTTCTACCTTAACCTTTTCACCTATTCCCGCAATGTTATCAACTCTGCCCTGGCAGGCCTGTCTTGGTCATTATCTTTGACACTCCTTTCTGAACAGTTTACTAAGTTAATTTTAGCCAAATGTGTTTAAGGTACTCCCTGGTTCCTGGCTGTACCCCCACCCTTCCATATCTGATCATACCTTATTTAAGAACAAGCTCAAATCTATTTCCCGTCTGAAACCTTCTCAAAGCACTCAGTTGGATGTTTCTTGAATTGGTATTCTTATAAAGTCCATAAACTAAGGGCTTTATTAACTTGAATGAATTTCTGAAAAACCCTATTGCTGTCGAAGTGAAATTTTTAAAGGAAATATCTTAGGTACACATTTAAGTGTTAAGTTGAAATATTTGAATTCTTTTTATTATAACTTTTTTTTTGTCTTTTTTTTTTTTTTTTTTTGAGAGAGACAGAGAGTGAGCAGGGGAGGAGAGAGAGAGGGAGACACAGAATCCGAAGAAGGCTCCAGGCTCTGAGCTGTCAGCACAGAGCCTGATGTGGGGCTTGAACCCACAGATCGTGAGATCATGACCTGAGCCGAAGTCAGCTGCTCAACCGACTGAGCCACACAGGTGCCCCACATTTGAATTCTTAAAATCATTTCAAGTTTAGTATTTAAATAGGCAGGATACATAAACATTTTCTTTTTTGAACTGATCACAACATTTTAATAAGGTGAAAAAATGGTCCATTTCTGTAGGAAATAAAACAGTGCAAACCACTAGATACCTCTTTCATCTATTAAACAAAAATCTTGAATCCTATAATACTCTATCCTATAATACTAAAATATTATCTCCTAAAAGGGCATCTAGGTTGGATCAGTCCAACTCAGCATCGGACTCTTGATTTTGGCTCAGATCATGATCCCATGGTTTGTGAGACTGAACCCTGTCAGGCTCTGCTCTGACAGTGTGGAGCCTGCTTGGGATTCTTTCCCCCTCCCTTGCTGCCCCCCCCCCCCATGTCTGCCCCTCCCATGTTCCCTTTTTGTCAAAATAAACTTAAATTATATCACAATTTGGTAAAATGGAAATAGAAATATGACCAGAACAGAGGTTAGGAGGCATTATGACAATGTTATTGGTCTCACTGTACATGCACAACGGTCTTTCCTCCCTGGGTTATTTCCCCAATTTTTTTGATTGGCAGTGTGGTACTTGGACATCACCTCTTTAACTGCATAGAAGAAATAGTGTATTCACATGAGCTAAGGAAAACAAAAGTAAAATGCCTTTTATTTCATCATGAAACTAAAAATGAGGACTTGAAACTTTTTATAGCAACCTTAGGTGCACAAAACTGAGGGGATGTGCAGAGATTGCCCGTACACATGCATAACTTGCCCATTGTCCACATCCCTCACTGGATTGGTACATTTGTTACCACTAAATCTATATCAACACATCATAATCACTCAAAACCCATAGTTAATTTTAGGTTTTACTCTTGGTGTTGTATATTCTACAGGTTTAAGCGAATGTACAATATGTATCCACCATCTTGGTATCACACTTAGTAGTTTCACTGCTAAAATTTTTATAATCTAGCAGTTTCTAATTCTCTGTATTGGAATGGCTTTCATGACCAAGGAGGATTTGGGTAATGCTTGCATAGATCTGTGTTGCAGAAATTTTCATATTGTTTGGTGATTTCTTGGCTTCTCAAAGTATAGCCAGCTATGGTTTTGAATTACTGATTTGTATAGCAGCGTTTGAACAGCACTCAGTTTTACATCTGTGAGGTTTACTTCAGTTGCCTTGCAGTGGTAGGTAGAACCAGACCACAATATTGCCATCTGTTCCAATGGTAGGGACACTGGTAGGTTTCTAGTAACACGGGCAGAAGAGGTCTATTTAGGTTCTATTTCTTAATTCAGATGGATAATCAGACCTAGGAAAATAAGATTTCCACATTTCTGATCAGGAATAAATAGACTTTGAAAATCTGTATGCTACATTTCTCTTGAATAAGTATTAGCAAGGGGCCACGTACAAAACTAGGTTTCTATATGCTGTTTGAAGATTCAAGTTCACGCTTCTCATTTAGTATACATGTGTGCATGCATGTGTGGTTCAACACATGCTTTTTATATTTAACTGTTTAAAGTCCATGATCTTGCAAACTGCAGACTTAAGGGAACCTGATGTTTTGAGAGAATCACATTATTTGTTTACATGCCATTCACCACTGTAATAGAGTTCCCTTAAGGACAGCACTGTTAATTCTTATTTTATTTTTTTTATTTTTGAGAGAGAAAGAAAGATCATGAGTGGGAGAGGGGCAGAGAAAGAGGGAGACAGAATCTGAAGCAGACTCCAGGTTCTGAGCTGTCAGCCTGATGCGGGCTTGAACCCATGAGTCATGAGATAATGACCTGAGCTGAAGTTGAGCCACTCAGGCGCCCCAGGACTGTTATTTCATATTTCTATATAAATCCATCTATACACATAAAGAGACAATATTTAATAGCATGACTGTTGGATTTATGGTCTCTAGCCAGAATGGGACCATTCCTTTATGGAATGCTGACTTAGACTTTTCCTTACATACTACATTGACCTCCCTTTTTCTAGACAGATTTTCATTTTTCAAAGGGAAAGATAACTTATTACAAGCTTCAGTCTATTATATGTGAAAGTAGAATATACAGCGGCAATGTATTGGGTGTGTGTGTGGTCGGGTCTCTTAATCAACTTCCTAAAGTGCTAACTCGCAGTGGAAAGGGCTCTTTAATCTTTGGCAAAATTGCTTGAGGGTGAGGAGTTTGAATTCAGTCTTTTGGCCCCTACTGAGATAGGGAGTTAGTAAATTTTATGTGATTGAAATTTCATTGGCAGTAATTCCAGGGACTTCCTGTAAACTGTCATTACTTCTCATCTCCCCCTTCAAGTCACATCCCAACAGGAATTGAAGTACTTCTCCAATGGGAAATAACTCCTAGATCCTCAGTCCTCTTTTTTTTTTTTTTTTAAGTCTTATCTATAGGAGTCTCATTAAGATATAAAGATTACAGTTTTAATAAAAATCCATAATTGAAGATACTGATGGTTTTTGAAGACTGGAAGGTATCAATCCTTCTTGTAGAAGTAATAAAGGGCTACTTCGCTGTTTTACTGGCGACCCCCAAATAACACCAATTACGGCATATTTGTTGAAGTGATTATGTAATATAGGTCAGAGTCCCTTATATGTTCTTGATCATGTAATGTTGGACTTGGTTTTCCTTTAGTAATAAGGAGAAGATCTGAATAGCCCAATGCATCACCTTCAGGAGGAAGAAGGAAGAGGAGGCGGCCTGTTTCCTAGTAGGTCACTGAATTTTATGGGTGGTATTACTACTTCCTCCAGCCTAGGTTCTAAATTTCTCCTAGAAAAGCCTAAAAATACAGCCCTCAAATACTTACACTTAAAAGCTTGTGGGGCACCTGACTGGCTTAGAGCATGTGACTCAACCCTCAAGGTTGTGAGTTCAAGCCCCATGTTGGCTGTGGAACCTACTTAGGAAAAACCCAATATCAGATATTTTTTTTTAACTTTTAAAAATTTTTTTAGTTTCCACTTTAATCCCTTAGTGGTTCTCTTTTTTTCTTTCTTTCTTTCTTTTTTTTTTTAATCATAAGCTCTGTTCACTGAAAGTCTCGATTGCATCCTTTCAAGGACATTTTATAAAGACTTTCGTTTGAATTTCCTGGTGCAATAGTTGGGATTTATAAATGGAAAACATGAAACTTTAAAAAAAAATAGAATGCATTTATTTTATAGCTGAAGGGGATATGTAATTATTGGACTTGGAACTATCTTCAGCCTTCTTTTACACTCTATGAATTTCTTGCTTTATGATCTTTTTGCTTTGGTGTTTCCTGAATAACCTCCTAAATAGAAATTGAAGATCTTCTAGTGTCCAGAGAGAGTTCTTTTTTGCAGTTACTACAAATTGAAGAATACAAATTACTGGGGGGAAACTCTCTACTGAGCCTGGTTCTTCTCTTGTTCGTCTTAGGCACTATTACGGGAGCAGTTAAATTTCTTATTTTGGTACTTATTGCTTATTTTTAAATTATTGCATATTCAGAATAGTTTGTCTCTGCAGACCTTTTGAAGTGGTGGGATTTACATCTTTTGATTTATTTATTTTTTTTAGTATCCTGGTGCTAATCAGGTTTGATTTCCTGCTATTTCTACAGCACTGTCAGTGAATGGAATGCCATTTCTTAAAGCCCCACTTAAAATGGAATCCTTATTCCATAGACTTTACTCTTTGCCTTTTAATCTTGCGGTAGACATACTCGTGTGATTTTTCTAGGACTGGAGTCTGCAGTGCAGTGATGGGTTAGTGGCAGGGACTGTGGAGGCAGACTGAATTTCGAATGATGATTCTGCCTCTGTCCATGTGGCCTTGGGCAGGCTAGTTAAACTTTCCTGTGTCGAAAGTATTCTCACCGTGAAATGGGGAGAATAATTCTTTCCTGTACTTTCCTATACAGTGATCACGTTGGGAAGTACGGTAGGTAGTTGTGTGCCTCGTGCTGCATATTCACAAGTCCTGGTTTTCCTGCATGTCACAGTACTTGGAAGGGAGTCTGCTGTAGGGCTGTTTTGAATGAGCTTGGCCTAAATGAATTATACTCTTATTGTCAACTTTACAGATGTTAGAGGCTCCATGTAAGATGTTTGTTGAAGATTTTTAAGGGTTAAGACTTCAAGTTGTATTTTAGAAGTGCTTAAATATATTTAATACTTGAAGTGATCAGAGCTAAAGGCTTAAGAGTGAAATACAGTTTATATGAACTATATATGTACTATATATATGAACAATATATGGTTATGAACTGTGTTCTAAGGTTTTCTGTAAAACTTTTAGAACACTTCACATGCTACAGAAGAAAGGTAGCTGAATGCATCTACCAGTTTCACATGACTCTTCATAGGGTAATTGAAAAATTAGTGTGGCGTTTGCATGCAAGGGTAGGAATGTGGGAGGTTGGCCTTGTAATGCCACAAGGCTGCTTCTTGCAAAACACACCTAACAAAACTGATCTAGTTTTCCTTCAAAGTGCAAAGGGAAGAAAATTTCTGAGTCCAGCTTCTGGATTCTCTGCTTCACTTTTGCTGAAGGAAAATAGAACACGTTAGCCTAGTGCAAGTAGTGTATACATTATAATCACCTTAAGATGTGGTGGGTAGAATCGGTGGGGTTGGGCAGTGGAGAACAGCACTCTTTGACCAAAAAGAATACCGAGGTGTTCTGACGACAGACCTCAGTCTGAAAGCTCCCGTAAAGTTCACAGTATTGTCATATTTTTAATGACTGCAGCATCTGTAGTGTTATCTTGTTTTTCATTCTGGATATTGGTGATATGTGTCTTTTTCTGTTTTTATAGCTGTTGCTAGGAGTTTAACAAATCTATTCTCCCTCCCCCCCAGCCCCAGGAATCAGCTTTTTATTTCATTGATCTTTTCTGTCTGATCTCCTATTTTCAGTTTTATTACCTTTTATTTCCTTCTGCTTAGATTGTGTTTCTTTTGTTTTTTAGATTGAGTTGAGAGCTTAAATGAAGATTCCTAAAATCTATACATCTAGTGCTGTAAATTCTGCTCAGCTGTGCCTTAGTTGTGTCCCGTAAATCTAGATATACTGTATACTCATTTTTGTTCAGTTTAACGTTGATTTATTTAAAAAACCATTCGGAGGGTGTAGAGGTGGGGGGAGGGTGTGGGAAGAGGGGGGCTAAGCAGGCCCCGCACTCAGTGTGGAGCTTGATATCACTACTCTGGGATCATGACCTGAGCTGAAACCAAGAGTCAAATTCTCAACTGACTGAGCTACCCAGGTTTCCCTCATGGGTTTTTTTTTTCTGCCCCCGCTCCTTAACGTGTATTTATTGGGAGACAGACACAGAGCATGAGCATGGGAGGGGCAGATAGAGGGAGACACAGAATCCAAAACAGGCTCCAAGCTCTGACTGAAACCATGAGATCATGACTTGAGCTGAAGTTGAACGTTTCACCACTGAGCCACCCAGGCACCCTGGCCCTCGTGGGGGGGGTGGGGGTGGGGGTGGTGTGTGTGTGTGTTTTAATTTTGAGACCCTCTTTGACCCATTTACTTAGAAATGTATTGCTTAGTTTTCAGCTGCTTGGAAGTCTTCCTATTGTCTTTGCTACTGATTGCTAGTTTGGTCCTATTGTGGTCAGATACAATCTGTATGATCTCAATTCTAAATTTCTTGAAGTTTGTGGCCCAGGATCTGATCTATCTTGATATGCGCTCTGATGGCACTTGCATGTGCATTCTGCTGTTGGGCAGAGTACTAACATTAGATTCTATTGGTTCAAGATCTTGAATCCTGTGACATTGGTTAACTTTTCTAGTAATTTAGTGTTAATCTCCAACTGTAATGGTAGACTTGTATATTTTGAATTTTAGTTCTGCTTTACATATTTTACAGACTTGTTTTTTGCCGCATGCACATTTAGGTTACCTAGGCCTTTTTGGTGGATTGGCTTTCCCCCCTTTATGTAATATCCCTCTGCTACTAATTTTATTTGCTCTGAAGTCTATTTTATCTAATACTCCTAATTACCTTTCACCAATGTTTGCATGATCTTTTTCCTAACCCTAACCCTTTTAATTGCCTATGTTATATTTGAAGTGAGTATACTTTGGGCAAGGTTTTTAATCTGTTATCAGTCTGTCTTTAGTGTACTTAAACTATTTATATGTAATATAACCATTTATCTGTTAGGGCATAAGTCTGCCATTTCATTTTGTTTCCTCGTTTTCGCTTAGTCCTGACTTCCTGTGGGTTACTTAAATATAGGTTAACATTATGATATATCTACAATGAGTGTATCTTTATCACCTTCTAAGAGGTTGCTCTAAGTAGTTCCTAAATACACATAAATTATTACAATCTACTGGTATCATTTTTACTAGTCCTATTGAAATCTAGACTCTCTGGGGGCGCCTGGGTGGCTCAGTTGGTTAAACATCTGACTTTGGCGCAGGTCATGATTTCACAGTCTGTGGGTTGGATCTTTGTGTCAGGGTCTGTGCTGACAGCTCCCGGAGCCTGCTTTGGATTCTGTGTGTCTCTCTCTCCTCCCCATTCATGCATGGATGCTCTCTCTTTCTCTCTCTCAATTAAAAAGTTTAAAATAAAAAGAACACAGACTTCTCCTCTTCGTTTTATTTCTTTAAAAAACTTTCTAACATTTATTTTTGAGAGACAGAGTATGAACAGGAGAGGGCAGAGAGAGAGGGAGACACAGAATCTAAAGCAGGTTTCAGACTCTAAGCTGTCAGCCCAGAGCTCAACGTGGGGCTTGAACCCATGGATCTCAACATCATGACCTGAGCTGAAGTTGGATGCTTAACTGTTCCACCCAGGCGTCCCCAGACTCTCCTCCTTAATGTTTAAAACACTTATATTTGCGTGCACGTGTGTACACATACACATACATACATCACACCTGGATCCATTCATCGGTCAGTGGGCACTTAGGTTGCTGCCACATGTTGGCTATTGCAGATAGTGCTGAAATAAAGATAGGGGTGTGTGTACTGTTTGAATTAGTGCTTTTTTGTGTTCTTTGGATACATACCCAGTAATGGCATTATTGGATCATAGCCTATTTTTACTTTGAGCTTTTTGAGGAACTTTTTTCCAGTGGCCATACCAGTTTGGTTGCATTCCCACCAACAGTACACAAGGACTCCTTTTTCCCCCTTCACATCTTTGTGAACACGTGTTGTTCCTCTTTAATTTTAACCATCCTTACGGGTGTAAGAGATTTCTTTTGGTTTGGACTTGGAATTCTCTGTGGAGTATCTTTCCCTGTGTCTAGCCATCTGCATGTTGTTTTTGGAAGAAATGCCTATTCAAGTTCTCTGCCTGTTGAATTGATTTGTTTTGTTGGTATTATGTAAGATCTTCATATATTTTGGGTATTAACTCACTATACATACCCTGTGCAAATATCTTTTTCTGTTCAGTAGGTGCCGTTTTGTATTGATGGTTTTCCTTCATTGTGCAGAAGCTTTTTATTTGGATATAGTCCCAGTAGTTTAGTTTTGCTTTTTTCTCTTGCCTTAGGAGACCTATCTGGAAAAATGTGCTATGAGTGATGTCAGAGAAATTGCTTCTTGTTTTCCAGTTTTGGGGTTTCATGTCTGACAGTTAGATCTTTAATCCATTTGGAGTTTATCTTTGTATAGGGTCCAATAGTCCAGTTGGATTTTTTTTTTTTATATGTAGCTGTTTTTCCAGCACCATTTATTGAAGAGACTTACCCCAGTTGGATAATCCTGCCTCCTTTGCCATAGATTAATTGACCAT
This sequence comes from Suricata suricatta, assembly GCF_006229205.1. Lineage (NCBI taxonomy): Eukaryota > Metazoa > Chordata > Mammalia > Carnivora > Herpestidae > Suricata > Suricata suricatta. The sequence goes on from NC_043701.1 coordinate 27,601,587, forward strand.
ATAAGCATGGGTTTATTTTTGGGCTCTATATGCTGTTGATCAGTGTTTGCGTTCTGTGCCAGATCCAGACTGTTTTGATTACTACAGCTTTGTGGTAGATGAGGAAATCTGGAATGGAGATTTTCAGCTTTGTTCTTTCTCAGGATCACTTTGCCTATTGTGGTCTTCTGTGGTTCCATACATATTTTAGTATTCTGTGAAAAATACTGTCGATACTTGGAGAAGGATTGCATTAAATTTGTGGGTTGCTTTGGGTAACATGGACATTTTAACAAAATTCTTCTAATCCATGTGAGCATGGAATACCTTTCCGTTTGTGTCCTCCTTCACTTTCTTTCATTGTTGTTAGAGTTCTCCGGGTACAGGTCTTTACCACCTTGGTTACATTTATTCCTTGGTGTCCTATTTTTGGTACTATCCTAAATGGAATTATTTCCTTGATTTCTTTTGCTTTGTTATTACTGACTCCTAGATATTAGTTTTGTATCCTGCAGCTGTATACTGACTCCTAGATACTAGTTTTGTATCCTGCAGCTTTACTGAATTTACTAGTTTTTTTGGAGTCCATAGGGTTTTCTATATAGGGTAGATTATTCAGCCATGAAAAGGATGAGCTTTTGTTAATTGTGACAATACTGATGGACCTAGAAGGTATGATGCTAAATAAGTCAGACTGAGAAAGAGAAATATCCTATGACTTCACTCATGTTGAGTCTAGAAACAAAAGAATCAGACCTACAAATAAATACAGAGAACAAACTGATGGTTGCCTGAAGGGCTAATAGGTGAAGGGGTGTGGGAGATGCTCTTCCAATTAAGGAATGAAGTCCTGGAAATGGTGCACAGAATAGGGAATACAGTCAGTGATCTTGGAGTAGTACTGTACGGTGCCAGATGGTAGCTACTTGTGAGCATAGCATATATCATATAAGTTGAATCACTATGCACCTGCAACTAATGTAACACTATGTCAACTGTACTGAAAAACAAAATGGATGAAACAATGAAAAATATTCTTATACATAATATTGGGAATGATATGAAACAGTGTTTTGCTTGAACCATCAAACATAACTTAGAACCCTGAGAAGGAAGAAAGCTTATATTTACCTGTGTTTTGGTTTACTTTTTTTCCTACCTTTTTGATGTTCCAGGATTTCTTTTCTTGTATCTTTTCTGTTTAGAACACGCTTCAATTGTTTTTAAAGTAGGTTTGCTTGTGAAAAGTCCTAGCTTTTCTTTATCTGAGAAAGTCTGGATTTCCCTCCCATTTCCTGAGGATATATTGTTGGATATAGGATTGTAGGTTGACTGTTCATTTCTGCTTTTGTGTAACATTCCACCCTGGCCTCCATGGTTGCTAATAAGAAACCTGTTTTCAATAAAGTAGGTAATCTTTCTGAGCTGCTGTAAAGATTTTATTTCAGATGTTTAATTATGATGGATCTCGGCATGGATTTCTTTGGGGTGATCCAGTGTTTGGGGTTGTCTCAGTTTTTTGAATCAGCAGGCTGTGTCTCAGTGGAAAATTTTTGGAGAGTTTTCAGCCATTATTCAGTACTTTTTCAGACTCTCCCTTGTTTCTCCTTTCCTGTGATTCCATTGACAGGAAAGCTAGATTATTACAGTCCCATAGGTTGCTGAGGCTCTGATGTTTCTTCTTGTTTTCAGATGGAGTATTTCCTAGTCTGCTTTCTTGTTCATATTCTTGCCTCAGTTCTCTGCATTCTTGTCGTTGAATTCATTCACTAAATTTTAAATTTTGGTTGTATATTTCATTTATAAAATTGCAATTTTTTCCTTCCTGAGACTTCATTTCTATGAGGCTTTCTATTTTTTTGGTGAATTTTAAACATTTATAATTGTTCTTTGAAGTATTTTTATGATGGCTGCTTTAAAACCTTTGTCAGGTAAAATCTAACATCTGTCATTTCAGTGTTGGTATCTATTGACTGTCCCTTCAGTTTCAATATTCCTGGTTCTTGGTTAGGGCTATTTTTCTATTGAAACCTGGCTATTTGTATCATGAAAGACTTTAGGTGGTGGTTAAACCTTAAGTGCTTGGTTTGTTGCTGGCGGGGAGCAGGGGGCACTGCCCCCATTACTAGCAGGGGGGGTAGAAGTCTAGGTCTCTCATTCAGCCTCCGTTGACCTGTGAGTGGGGGTTCTTAATTGCTAGATGGGATGGAATTGTTTCCTTTTCTCTTTCCGTGGACTCCATGGTGTTACCACTGGTTGATGGTGCAAGTTTTTAGTTTGCACTAGGCCTCCTCTATCCCTACCTAGGTGGGAGGCACGTCACCTCTTGCAGGGGCTGACGTCCAGGCCTATTGTGTTGCCTCTAGTGGGTGACCTAGGAGAAGGGTGCTCATTCTTGCCAGTAGGTCTTAGTCCCAACTTCCCTCACTACTCCGTGGTCTCTGGCACAACCCAGGCAGGAGTGTTTTAAGTGTTCAAGTCTAGAGAAAGTAGAATTCTTGACTTTCGTGGCATGGGTGGTGGTGATAAGGAGGTAGGTTTGGTGGTTTTTGTTTGTATTTTGTGGTTGGTGTGTGTGTGTGGTGGGGGGCATAGCCACTGTATTTATTCCAAATGTTTTCTGTCTCTTTGAGTTGCCTGTTTGCTAGTATTTTGGCTAGCTAGAGAAGCCTTTTGTCGGGCTTTTTTGGGGGTTGGGCCAGTTGGTGTTTCTAGGTGTCCTAAATCTTTAGCTCCAAATCTGGAGTATATGAGGCAGAACCAATGTTATTTCTTGGTTCCCAGCTTGTCTGCCTTTTTCTCTTTAATATTCTTATTCTTGTTTTATAATAGATACCCAGGATTTTCTGTTGTACTTAACGGGAGGAATGGGGAAAAGCACATCTTCTCATTGTCCCAGAAGCAAAAGTACCATACAGCACTTCTTAAATGATAAAACCTTAGAAATCAAAGACCCGCGAGTTTTGACCAGGAGTTAGGGACTGGGTGGGGCTGTGGCAGGAAGGGTGTGGGGGTATTCTAAATGGGCAATCTGAAGAATCCTGGTGGTTTTGTACTCACGGTGTTATATTAGAGAAACTTTCACTGGTGACCACATTATTTACAACCTCCTGTGCATACAGGGGACACGCAGAAGCTGGGGAAACCTAAGATAGGTGGATTGTGTAAATTTCAGTACACTGGTTTCAGTATTGTACTCTGGTTTTAGAAATTGTTACCATGGATCAGCTGGACATCAGACCTCTCTCCTGGGACTGCGTGTGATCATGCAGTTATCTCAGTAAAAATCATAATTGAAAATAAGGAATTCCAAAATACAGAACTGTTCCCAAGACAGAACTATAGGGTGAGGCACATTCACAGCAGTCTTGTTTTCAGCCATGTCTGCTGCTCTTCTTGCTAAATAGCCATGTGTGTTTTTTTTCCCCGTTGGAAAAGAGTTTATATCCATTTTAACTTTGTTCCCTTGATGTTCCCACTTAAAGAATCCTATTGAAACATTGCATACCATGCTTTTTCATTTGGTACTAAAATTTACCTTGGTCACTCTATATAGTCTGGTTTTCACCCATTGTGTGGCTGAACCATAATTCATTTGCTCTTATAAAAAAAAAAACCCACTATTTTTATGCTGTGGTTATTTTGTATTCTTGTGAGTGATTTTGAAATACTAGAGATGGGATTTCTGGATTAAGTGTAAACATTTGAAATATTGCGAGAATTTTTTTTAAAATTTTTTTTGTTTATTTTTATTTTTGATAGCGCGAATAGGGGAGGGTCAGAGAGAGAGAGAGAGAGACGGAGACACAGAGTCCGAAGCAGGCTCCAGGCTCTGAGCTAGCTGTCAGCACAGAGCCCTACGCAGGGCTCAAACCCATGAACTGTGAGATTATGACCTGAGCCCAAGCCGGATGCTCAACCAACTGAGCCATCCAGGCGCCCCATTGTGAGAATTTTTAATTCTAGAGAATTTGTAGTGTAGTTAATATTAGGGTGGGCTAATCCCATTTACCCAATTACTGTGCTATTTTCAGGCTGTCCGTGGTATTTTTCCACCTTCAACTTCTCAACTTCTCAATGAATAACTGAGCCAGCATCTGGATTGTTAGGGTTTTTTTTTTTTTTTTTTTCTCAGATTATGTCTACATTGTTGGTCATAAAACTTAGTACTGTATAGCAAAAGGAGGGCTTATCAAATCAGTGAAGAAAAAATGGACTTGAAGCATGGAAACAACTGGATAGCCATATGGAAAAACAAAACTAGACTTGTCCTTTGTTAATGCACAAGAATTTCAAATCCAGAAAAAACTCCAAATACAAAAAATGAAATAGTACAAGCCCTTAGGAATAGAGAAAACATTTCTATCCAATATTCAAAAGCCAGGAGCAATTAAGACATTTATACATTTGCCAAAGATCAGGAGCAAAGTTGAAATAGACAAACTGGAAATGGTTGCTACGTGTCACAGGCCGAGAATAACGACTAATCTTGAATTTTCTTTTCTTTTGGTAAGGAGCTACTAAAAACTGGAAGAGTAATAAAGGGTAGAAGAATACATGTAAACGGCTCTTACACAGGAGACTGTGGGGTGTTTGGGTGGCTCAGTCGGGTAAGGATCCGACTTTTGATTGGGCTTTGGTTTTGACCTCATGGTTGAGGTGAGGCCCTAGCTGGTCTCTGGGCTAGTTGTGGAGCCTGCTTGGGACTCTGGCGCTCTAGCTTCCTTAGCAGAATCCCAGCTGGTGTGCACAGGCTCTCAAACAAAACAATACAAAAACATAGTAGCAAAGTACAAAAGCAGTTAAAACAATCAGCTATCATTTCTTCTGGATCAGAGTGGCAAAATCCTACAAGTTTATTTTTTGGCTGGCAAAGCATTGAGAAAAAGCATGCTGACATTGTGAGTTCAGATTCAGTGCTCCATGCAGAGGTTTGTTCAGGGTGCAGTTGAGAGCAGGGACTCTGTGTTCCTGACATTGTAATGACTGTTAGCTGCATGACCTTGTGCAGATTTCTTGACTTGCCTTTGTCATCTTGTCAGTAGAAGAGAGATGTAAAAATACTGATCTTAGGTGATTTTTGTGAGAACGAAATGATATATTAAATGAAAAGATCATGGTTTTTTTCCCCTCATTAAGTTCTATCCTCCTGTTTCCTAATTGTCGAATGATTGCCAGACTAATTATTAAGCTAAAGATCTAGGGGTACTGGAGGGAACGGTTGAGCTTGGGCAAGTGCAAACCAATGCCTTGTGCCTGTGCAAGTCGCAAGGTTTGGGAAGGTCAGGTGTGGAGCTCTGTGAGGGGAGGTGCAGCAGAACCCCACAGGGCTTGCCTTTTTGAAAACCCAGAACTGCTTTTACCTTTCCTGTGATAGGATACTCGACTACCAGAATAAATGGTGAGGGACCTAGGTAAAGAAAGGACAGAAACTAGCTCCAAAGTGAGGTCTGTTGCAGGTTATATTTTGTTAAAATTCCTGAGTGAACACACCCAAGGGAGTCTGTATCTTGAAACAAAAATAAGCTTTTGAATCGGAGCTGATCTTCATCCATAGTTAGAACCCTGCTACTTGGACTGTGGACACGCGAGCAGTTCCCTTCGGAGATTCAGAATCTCTAGCCCCACGCAAGCCTACTGAATTAGACTGCATTTCAGCACAATTTCCAGGGGATTTGTATGCATATTTCAAAATCAGAAGCACTGTTTACTTGACTCTTACAAGAAAGCTATGGGGGGAGGAGAGACTATATTCATAACTAAAATTTTTATTACCTGATTGACCTCCTTTTTCATTTCCAGTATTGAGACTTTATGGACCCATTGTTATTTATCAATCACTTACATGCTAAGACTGTGGTTAAACAGTATGGCATTGTCCTCTAATACCTCAAAGTTAAGTTCTGGTTTACCCATTTTTATGGTGGAGGAGACTGAGGCAAGGGAATCCTCCCTGACCCTCTCCCCCAAAATGAAAAAGCATTGTACAATTAACGCCTTGTGAGGTGAGCATCAGGTATTTCTCTACTGATAAGGATTGAACATTTTGGAGCACATGCCTTGACATAAAATCATTTCTTTAAAAGCTAAAATTAAAAAAAAAAATAGCACTTGAGTTTGAAAAAGTAGAGTTCATCTTTTCTTCTAACAATAACTAGGTTAATTCCTAAGCAGAATGATTGCATTTATGGCTGCTGAGAGTTGAAAGGAAACTTCGCTCTCAGTGACTGCACGGTTAGAGGTGGGGTAATTGATCAAGTCTTATCATCACGAAGGAGCTGGCGGGTTTATTCTGTACTTCCCTTGTCAAGGTTTAAAAGTTCTCTGGAATATCCTATAAATTTGTTCATTATTAACCCTGGCTCTTCCCCACCCCACCCCCCTTTTTAGGTCTATTTCTGTTGTATTTCTCTATGGTTTCACCTGCTTAGAGCATTTCTTCTTCCCCAGCAGGGAATAACTTCAAGAATTGCATATTGTAACTGACTGCTAAATGAGGGGTAATTTTTTGATCTTTTGTTGAAAATTATAAATAAATTTGTATGGTGCACAGCTTTGTGAAATCAGTTTTTCCAGATGTGAGGTCAAAGCATAATCATTTGAAGTATATTCTTGAGCATCATGTTGGACCTTGAGCAGTTTTTCTAGAAGCATATTAGCATTCTGGGTTAGTTGAGCAGTACATCCCCAGTTAGGTGTGCTTTGGAGATCCAGTGAATAATTGTGACTGAGGAAAGCATACATTATGTGTAGAATGATAATTTAGTGAGTTACAGGAGGAATGGATTTAAACGATTTTATTGTAGCTATGTTGCAAAATCGAAGCTTGGAGAAGTTCATTTTGTTTTTAGCCTGCTTTACCTCTTAAATACATCTTGACTTTTGCCTGTAAAACTGCCTGCTTCAGTTTTATTTTCCTTCCTGCTTTGTGAAAAGCTCTGTGGGACTGACCTAGGAAAAATTCCCACTCAGCCTATTAAGAGTACAGGGACTCTGAATCAAAAGTGTCAAAGGAGGTTTCCATTAGCCAAAACCAGTTTAACAACATGACAACTGTATGTGAACATCATAGTTTCTTAATTCACAGGAATTTGTAATAGAAATAGTGAAATGCTGGCTGTCTTTAAAACAATACAACAAATCAGATTGAATTTGTATGTATTGCCATACGTACACAAGCTAAACACTTTAGGTTTGGTAGACCATTGTGTCTCCGTATTCACTCCGACAGAGTGCAAAGTAGTCCTAGTATGCAAATGAATCGGCGTGGCTGGGTCACAGCAAAGTTATGGATGCGAGTTTTCACTTCATAGAACTTTGGTGCCTTGTGAATAATATACTTTAATTAAAAAAACATTTAAACATGAGAATACCATTCTTGTAGGACATAGAAAGTATGCCAGGCCCCCATAATGTAGATCGGATAGTCTGTTGACACCGTTATGGTTATGGTGGTGTGGTTGAGATGCTTCTTAGAGTATTTCAGTTGATACTTCAGAATTCTACGTTTGTTTCAGGCTTCACTAACTTGAGAAGATTTCATATCCTTTTGCTTATATGCTGCTTTGTTTCTTCTCTTTCTGTAGAATTTTGCTAATATTAGCCCCCAGAATATTCTCTGCTTGACTTTTCTTGTTCAGAGTACTTAGCAAGAGATCAGTTGGAAGGTGGAATAGTGTGATGTAGCTAGGCTTTGTAATCAGGTTCCACATGCTGGCTTTGTGATTTGGGCCCACTTTTCCTCAGCCTCATTTTACTCAGCCTTAAGATGGGAATAATAGGGTTAGTTTTGTCCCCCCTCCCCCGGGGCCATACACACATGAAGTAATTTTTAAAAAGTTGGGGGAGGAGTGCCTAGGTGGCTCTGACAGGCATCTGATTCTTGATTTCTGCTCAGGTCATGATCTTGCGTTTGGTGAGGTCAGAGTCCCATGTTGGGATCTGTGCTTGCAGTGCGGGGTCTGCTTGGGATTCTCTCCTTCTCTCTCTTCCCCTCCCCTGTTCATGCATGTTGGGTGCACTCTTTTAAAATAAGTAAACTTTAAGGCCTGGGGGGAAATGCAAATTAAAACAGTGAGCTCCCACTGCATACCTATTAGAATGGCCAAAACTTGAAACCTCAACACCAGATACTGATGGGGAGCAAGAAGAACTTCTATTGCTGGTGAGACGATAAATCTTAAAGCTATTTTGAAGATGGTTTGTTTGGCTTCTTACAAAAAGAACATACTCTTACCATACGGTGCGGCCCTTGTCCTTCTTAGTATCTGCCCAAAGTACTTGAAAACTTAAGTTCCCACAGAAATTGACACATAGATGTTTATAATAATTTCCAAAACCTGGAAGCAAGCAAGATGTTACTCAGTAGGTGAGCGGATAAATAGCTGGTGTATCCAGACAGTGAAATGTTCAGTGCTTAAAGGAAATATAAAGCCAAAAACGAAAGCCAAAAACGATGTGCAGGCACCTTAAATGCTTATTATTAAGTGAAGGAACTTGAAAAGGTTTCTGTAGGATTCCAACTATGATGTCTAGAGAAGGCAGAATTAGAAAGTAAATAGATAAATGGTGGTGGAGGGATAGCGACGGAGGGATGAATAGGCAGAGCTCAGGATGTTTAGGGCACTGAAAATACTGCTAACAGTGGGTATGTGCCATTCGAATATGTTTGTCCACAACTATGGAATGAATACCAAGGGTGAAGCCTCAGGTAAACTACGGCCTTTGGAGGATTGTGATATTCATGTAGGTTTATCAGCTGTAGCAAGTACACTGTTCTGGAGGATTTTGGTAATGGGGTAGGGGGATTTCTATGGGAAATCTCTGTACCTTGCCCTTCATCTTGTTAACCTAAAACTACCCTAAAAATACTTCTAATTAAAAGCTAGCATGGATAACATTACCTTCAAAACTTTAAGTGGGGGGCACCTGGATGGCTCAAGTCATGATCGTGTGGTGTGAGAGTTCAAGTGCCACATCGAGCTTTGTGCTGACTGCTTGGAGCCTGCTTTGGATTCTGCATCTCCCTCTCTGTCCCTCCCTTCTTGCTTGCTTGTTCTCTCTCTCATAAATAAACATTAAAATAAAAAACTTTAAGTCAGACTTCATTTCTCCTGGTTAACATTTTTATGGGACATGTTTAAATTTTTTGTTTATTTTTGAGAGACAGAGACAGCGTGAGCAGGGAGGGTCAGAGAGAGAGGGAGATACAGAATCTGAAGCAGGCTCCAGGCTCTGAGCTAGCTGTCAGCACAGAGCCTGATGCGGGGTTTGAACCCATGAACCTTGAGATCATGACTTGAGCCAAAGCCTGACGCTTAACCCACTGAGCCACCCAGGCGCCCCTTCTGGGACATGTTTTAAGGGGAAGGCCTTGGGGGTAGGTGGTGGGGAGGGAAAGCTAGTATATCTGGAACTTTAAAAAAACAAATTCTTTATTAAATAGTGTTTCCCAATACCCAGTTTCACTGGCAATACTGAGAAGGGTGTTAACAAATTAAGTCCTGAAAAGTAATGGAGACAAAGCTGTTAACACAAACTGTTCAGTTTTAATGCAGCAGTATTATCAGACATACCCCTTGATGTCTATGTGCATTCTAGGCATTACTGAAGTCCAGCTACTTGATGTTAAAGTTTGGTTTTTAAGAGAATATCTGTACCTAAAAGTTTCTTAACATAAATAAGCAAGGTAATTTCAAGTGATAGTTGTTTTGAGTGTATTTTTGAGAAGAGAACTATGAACACTCCATTTATGGTTAACAAGCAGCTGGAAATGAGTTACATAACATCACAATAACATCTTAGCAAAAAGACTTAAACATAAGTATCACAAATTAGCATAATTAAGCAATATAATTATAGGCTGTTGATATAATTTGGAGCTTGGACTTGTATGGAAAATGAAAGTGTCCTTATTCACGATTATTCTTTGTTTCTTGACTGGGAGCAGGAAGAGAAGAAAAACCTTATAAATGCAGGTATTGATTTACAACTTGCAGGTTAAAAGGGACTTGGTATAGATAAAGACATAATTAGCTTGTACTTTTCTCTAAAAAAAAGAAATACGTTGACTTTGAAAAATCTTTCTACCTATGCTGCTTTAAAATTTGAGTAGAAGAATGGAAAGTGGTAGGACCTTGGTCTTTTTTTTTTTTTTTTTTTTTTTAATAGCTTCTCCTGCAGTGTTCCATATTGGATAGAATACTAGAAGGTTGGATTCCAAGCTTTAGGAAGTCCAAGGAGCAGTTGACAAATAGTGCATTGAGAACCAACTAAAAATAACCACTAGGTTTTCAGTGTGTATTAACAAATAGTGTTGGTTATGTAGAAGAGGTTCATAGGAGGGCACTATTTAATTGAAAATGATCCTAATTTTAAGAAACCATAGTATCAGTAATGAAACTGGATCTTTTTGCATCTAATCTGTAATAACTGGACAAAATATGGGCTGAAACATAGGATGAGTAAATAGTACGTGCCGGGTACTATATAAAGAATTTGAACAGGCGTTGGATCTATCATAGAGATCCCCCACCCATTCCTGTAGACCGTTTTTAATAGTTGCAATTTCCATGTTTTGTTGTTTGTTTTCTATAGCATTTACCAGTCTTTAGCATTTGTTCAGAGTTTTATATCTAGAGCTAAGTAGAAGCTAAGGCTATTTTTGTTCTTTAAAGTTCTGTTTTCTGTCAGTATCATGAAAATCCTTTAGAATAACTCACCAACCTATATAGTCTTCATAGATGTGTATACCATCCTGCTGATAGGGAATTGGTGCCAGAAATCACTGAACAGGCAGGTATTGGGACAAGTAGGGTGTTTAGTCCATTGGAACTTTAGTCTACCAGTAAATTGCATGAAAAACCTATAGGAGGGGAAGAAATCAGTGAAATTCCCAATTAGCTGAGGACCCAGAAATACTAGAATCTTTGAAAGAGGGAAAAAACAACAGTAAGTGGTCTAAATGATTGAATAAATAATAAAAGATGTGTTTGCTCAGTTTAGCAAATGATCTCCCTAATTAGTCTTGCTTAGCAGTGGGTCATGTAATAAAACAATATTTTCCCAGGACATTTTATCTCCATATACTAAACTACTGAATAACAAACATGTAAGATTCCTGTCTTTTCAAAGCTTGATAGGTATTTGTGTGTATTTTAAAATGTATTACAAACCAGTTTCTTTTTGTTACTGTTTGTTAAGAGCGAGCAGGGGAGGGGCAGAGAGGGAGACAGAATTGAAGCAGGCTCCAGGCTTTGAGTTCTCAGCACAGAGCATAACACAGGGCTTGAACCCATGAACCACGAGATCATGACCTGAGCTGAAGTCAGATGCATAATCGACTGAGAAATCCAAGTGCCACATGAAAAGCTGTTTCATAGTAAGATGTGAGGAAGCATTTTTTCCATAGACCTTTGGCATCTTCTAAGTTTTTAGTAAACTTTTTGTGATATGAGACGATGAATGGCATTCATACAGAAAACCACATGAAACAGATATAGAGCTTAAGGAGTTACTAACTCAGCACAGCCTTGTTTTGGTGACAAGGTGGTACAGAGCTTTGCAAGTCCTCCAGAAGTCTGCCATTGTCCTAAGAAGACCAGCCCCTTGTGGTCCTAAATTTAAATTAGAATTATCAGAATGAATCTCATTATGTATGGATGTATACCTGTACATCAAAATCCTATCTCTCCCTATAAAATTAAAGGTAAAAAAATCCATATTTTCTAGCTTTTACTCTTTCTATTGAAAATACATAGAAACAATCTAGTAATGAGCATTCCTAGTGCCAAGAGTGAGCCTTTCAAATACTGCTTTTCCTAAATTTGTCCAATATCTTAGTTTTACGGACGTGTAGAAATTGTGGCAAATGCTGGGGCTTTAGGAAATGTCAGGTGGGGAGTATGCCTGTGTTCAGAGCTCTGTGAATTTGGTTTCTTATTTATAATGAGAACTTGAGTTTATATAGAAGAAATGGACCTTGTACTCGATATGCCTCAAGACACACTGCTTCCATGTCAGCGTTGGTATTGTCCAATAGCAAGGAAGTGGTTTGGTTTTGTTACTTGAGCGGTAGGGAAAGCTGCTGTTACCCAGCTTCTTAATGCTGCACTTCAGGACCTCCTTCTTGATCTGGTAAAGCTGTCACGGTGGTTATGAGTGGCAGAGAAGTCAACAGAACGGGGCTATAATTCGGTAAAACCGTACTTTCATGATTCTAAATCAGGAAGGTACACGTAACTGTAGGAATGGTGCAGTTCCATGAAGCATGAACATAGAAGGTGGCGATTCTAACTCAAACATGACTACACCATCAATGTGTCAAAGTTCAATCTGGAGGCAAACTGCAAAGTGATTTGAACAAGAAAGACGTAACGATTTACCACAAAAAAGGAGGAAACAGAATGCCTTAATGGGATAGATCAGAGCATCCAAGTTCTGGGCTGAATTGTGCCGCCTCAAAATTCTCATGTTGAAATCCTAATGGCCCAGTACTTCAGACTATTCCTGTATTTGGAGATAAGGTCTTTTAAAGATATCACCAAGTTAAAATGAGGCTGCTATAGTGGGCTCTAATCCAATCTGATGAGTGTCCTTACAAGTAGAAGACTTGAGGACTTCCAGAGAAGACCAAGGGATTCATGTGCGTGGAAGGAAGACTGTGTGAGGACCCAGCAAGAGGCAACCATCTGTAAGGCAAGGAGAAGGGGCCTCAGATGAAACTGAACCTGCTGACACCTTGACCTTGTAGGTCAACCTCTCGAAGCAGGAGAAAACAAATTTCTGTTATTCAAGGCACCCAGCCTACGGTATTGTGATGGCAGCCCTAGTGAACTAATAAACCAAGGAAGGAACAAACTTGCGAAGGGAGCAGCCTCTCCAAGGCTGGGATTCAGATCTCTTTATAGATACCATGCAACCCGCGGTGTAGCAGGGGTTTAAGGAGTTTTCCAGGTTATGATTGGTCCACAGTTGTCAGGCAAGCAGGATACTCCTCCGGATAAGAGGTGGCTTGAGTCTGGTAGGCAGGGAATGCCTCTTAGGGGTTCAGGTGAGCCCAGATGGTGGAAGGAGGTGGAAAGATTCTAGCAATGGAAACCTGCTTGTTCACTGGCCAAGTGGAGCAAGGCCTAAGGTGCGAGGTGTCTACGGCAGGAGGCTGCAGTGACCTGTTGCTTGGGCTGAGGTTTGGGGCTAGGAGCTCCCTGAAGTCTGGTTTGGGTCACTGAGCTGGGGTGCAGCCCTGTGTCCCCTGTCTTTGTACTGCTTATAGCCAGTAACGGGACCAAGAAAGAGTGAACACTGGCACCTTGGAACCAGGAAATAATGTCCCTTCATCCTGCGGTGTCCCACCAGCGTCCTTGGCATTCTGTTCAATACCACATTCACTGCAAAGGGAGGAATACTTATCAGTGGTTGACTCTCTTTCCTAAGAGGAGGCAAAACGGGGTGGATCTGGTGCTACAAGGCAGTAGAAGGTTTGTTGTCCTACGTGTTCTCTTTCCCACAAACGAACAGTTTTTAATGCTTGGAAATTAAAAAATACCCAGTGGACTTATGTTGCTTATAATATTGCCCCTGCTTAAGCCAAAAAAGACTCTTCTCTCTAGAGAGAAATGGAGGGTTACCAGAGGAGAAGCAGGTGGGGGGAGTGGGTGAAATAGGTGAAGAGGTTTTAAGGATACGCTTGTCCTAGGGAGCGTGGGGTAGTGTTTCAGGGGTGCAGTAGAGGGGCTCAGCAAACCTCTACAACGCTGGAGGTTAGCCACGCTGGAATTAAAATTTTGATAAAATTACCTATCTTTAGAGAATAGGTTAAACAGATTGCTAGACTTGAGGATAGTTATAACTGTAGAGGAAAAGCTTATGGAAGTGGTAATTTTGACAAAAATTCTTAGTGCAAACGGTGGTTCCTTATCTATATTCTATTCAGTGAGATTGCTATATTAGAGTGTTTCACTGACTACAGTAAGCTGCAAGAGAAATACAAAATCATTAGGGTTGCTTTTAATAGATGACAGGATTCTGGATGAACAATTTGTTTATTTAGACACACCAAAGTTATTGAAGTCAGTGTTAAAACAGCATTTATGTTATAAAGCCATTAACTGTCCTTGTATGGTGAAGTTACTAGAGGAATTAGACAGTAAATTCTAGACTCAGGCCCTTATTTTTCAACCAGAACACTTTGTTAGATGTTTTTTCTTTTAGTTTGAGTGCAGTAATAGGAAAAGAAATGACAGGTGAAATTTTTATTGCCAGTTCTAAGTAAATTTCAATGTAGAATGGAGATCATCACAAAAGGGATTCATTCACTCAAAAGGGAAAACAAATCTACATTCTCAGAAACCTTTATGTAGAATAAACTATTATAACTTTATAATTTTTTAAACTACATTATTGAAGAGCTTCTGACCATGCAAGTCTCCTGCTATCTAGTGGCTCTGCCACAGTAAGAATATTCAAAAACTTCAAGTAACTGGAGTTAGGATCATCTCCAAGTATAATGAAGAGCTACTGTGACAAAGGGCTGCATATCATATCCAGTGCTCTGATGTACATACTAATATGCATAAAAAGGCAGGACTCCTATTTAAACGGGAAAGTACTTTGTTGGAGAGTTCATGTTTCAAAATGCTATAAAACCTGTATAAAGAGCTAGTGTTCTAGGTCATTATGCCTGTGTCCTTCAGTTTAAGCATGGGACAGGCTGTGGCAAATGAGTAGTGTCCATGCACTTTTTACTTTCTTTTTCTTTGTGGATGGGTTCTTCTGGGAGATGAAAGGTGCATATTTCCTAGCAAATCAGTAGTGTGTAGTGTTTCCACTGGCCAGTTGTTCTCCAGCCCTTGATACTCTGAGAACCTACTTTTGTGACATCTCCTGATACATGTCCTGATCATCTAATTACTTGAATCCTAGCCAGGAAAGATGGTTGTAACCTGTCAGGATAAATGATTTGGAAGGACTACTTAGCTTATTAACGAGTAAGTATGGGTGGTTTTGATCTTTGGTTCTACCATTAATATTAGTTTACTTCCAGATAAATTATGTTTTGCTATTGAATATACAGAATAATAATAATAAAGAACCTGATAGAACTCTCCCATGTTTATTACCCATTCTGGGGGTAAGCTGTAGAAATAAAAGGAAAAAGCCCAGGAGTTTTGCTTTGAAACTTGTGCATGTCTTCCATTATTAACTAGAACTAATATTAAATGGATAATATAAACAAAATTCTTGCTGAAATAATATATTCTGATTAAGAATGCTCCCTACCAATCCCTAGAGTTTACTGTTTCCCCTATGGTTATAACGTATCTAGTTGAAGTGTATGGTATTAGAAATAGCAAACCGGTGATAAAAACTTATAGAGGTACTAAAGAGATTATAAGGAAAAAGGATGGTTGACCCCAAAGCAAGACCAGAAAATCCTATCAGGTGTATAAGAATTTGAGGCACGTCAGTCTAGTCATTAACTGTAGGGAAACTGAGCCTCCATGGTACCTGGGTATCCTTAGGACATCTGTTATAATTTGGAGTAGTAATCTCCAATCCCAGTAATTCAGAGGTTTAAGAAAAGCTGAAGTATTTTCTGCTTCATTCACTTATTACCACATACTCTAGTTAAACAAAAAATCCTTGTCATTTCCTTAAAATGCCATTGAAGAAATATTCTATAAAAATGGTACATTGATCTCTTGGCTTCAACTAGAACTGTCAACCATTCAGTTGCACAGGATTTCAGAGAGCAGGTAACTTATTACATTAAAAATACTTCCTGAAAGAAAACCTAACTCCATCTAGATCTGTGGTTGTAAAAATGCATCATGGTCTTCAGTGGTTGTAAATGTGGATATTCCAACTCATGGTAGATATTTATAGATCTGCTTTGTTTTGGCTTGCAAAAAGTTATTTTATGAAAAGTCATTTTAAAGGATGTTTAAAAGCTTAAAGAAAATCAGCTATTTTTCTAGAATACAGAACAAGTTATCAGTTACGCCATTGCCCCGCACTGATGGGGGGAGAGGGCATGCGGGGTCAGAATTAAAGCTTTGCCTTATTCTTTTCTAAATCTAGAGTTCAGGTTCAGTCCCATCCTCAGTCAAGGACAGACCCAGAGCACTGAGGTGTCTGGGAACACCTGCCACAGTGCATTGATGGCTCTTTCCCACCATTTGGCCAGAGTGAGCTATTGGTTACTTACAGCAAAAAGCCTCAGTGCAAGCGTGGTAGCGATTCTTTACATTCAAGACTCATTCCCCAGGCCCCCTCCCTCAGTTAAAATTTGGCATAAATCTACTTGAAGAGCCAGGCATTCATCTTGTTACTTAATGTTGACAACTCTGAAGTGTATAATACTCAGTTGACAATGCCTTGTTTTAATTGAAACAATTTTTGAAGGTGAATTGAGTATCTCTTTTATTTTTTCCACTGGAGAGACCAGTGACATCAGAAGCCTGAGCTATGAAGCCACAAGATCACCATCTAGTGGTTAAAGGTTACTGCAAGTTAGGGTTTGTCACGTTACCATACAGGATTCTGACAGAAAACACCGTGGAGAATGACCAGCTCTATGTCGCAGTGGTCGCCTCCCAACATTCTTCGAGATCCTGAAGTGAACTCCATAATAAAATGTTTTCTTCCCTACTCTTTATCTTCTATTACGAGGGTGAGAGTTTAGGCAGGTGGTCGTTTCTCCCTGGCAAAGGAAGAAATGAGCCTTGCTACCTGGTAATTTACCCGTTACAGAATACTAGCAAATATGTACTTTTTCGCTTAAGACTTACATTTTTTCTTAAACAGCGAGATAAGGGATTAAATAGATTTCTACAAACAGAGCTGAGCTATATGACTTGTATTCACTGATCTAATTGTTTTGAGTTCATACACAGTATGACCAGGCAATAAAGAAGTTGGGGGAAATACAGAGGCCTATGTCCTTAAAATACAGGCCTATAATAACGCACCCATATATTTTTTAATTAGAATTTTTTAGAAATGTAAAAATGAAAATAGCAGTAAAATAAAAATAGGAAAAATCACTTAACATGTTGTTAAAGGTAGTTGTTGTAAGAACCATCTCCTTTTGTGTACGTGGATTTAATCAAAGGATGGTGGTCTGCTTGTCCTCTACACTTTACCAGCTCTCCTTAACTGCTTTTCAGGGATGCCATTTTAATGGTTTATGCCACTGTATGCATATGTGATTGTTTAACCAACCAACCACTTTTCGGTGGTGATTAATATTTTTTTTTTTAATGGTGTTTTGAAGAACCTTTTTATTTTTTTTTAATTTAATTTTGAGAGACAGCTCGAGTAGGGGAGGGTCAGAGAGAGGGAGATACAGAATCTGAAGCAGGCTCCAGGCTCGGAGCTGTCAGCACAGAGCCCAATGCAGGGCTCAAACCCACGAACTGTGAGATCATGACCTGAGCCAAAGCCGGACACTCAACCAACTGAGCCACCCAAACGCCTCTTGAGGAACCTTCTTAAACAAGCGTTTGTGTCAGGGGTGAAGACAGATGTGATTTCTTCACTGATGGAGCTTATGTTCTGATGGGAGTGCTAAATAGTGTGCAGGTGGATGGAAACAAGGTACTTATGGTTTATTAATAATGGGATAGACCTCAACCTAGGGTGTGCAAAGGCATTTGTGTGCATATCTCCGTTAAAGAATTCAGGAAAAAAATCTTGTGAGCTGAGGTCCCAGCAGTGAGACTGGGCCAGTTGTTACAGAAGACTGAGGCGGAGCAGAAAGCATAGGAAGTGCAAGGTCCCTGAGGCAGCGGTGGCCTAAGCTTGTTCAAGAGATCTTTAAGCATCTATTTCTCCTTCCGCTTTGAAAATGAATTATGGATTTAGTGTTAGTTTTAAAAGCTGGACTTTTTTTTTTGTTTGGCCTCCATAGGGTAAATTCAAAGGATATTTGGCATCTACAGTACACTGTTAGTCACAAAATAGAAACAAATGCTCTATTCAGGTTATTTTTAAGTCTTTGAATTTTTAAGATTTTACCCATATTGACACCTTTTAGACATAAGTTTTTTCTGCTATAAGATTTTTAAATACTGTTACTTGTAGCCTTTTAATCCTTACTGAAGTCTTAGGGTTTAAAAATTCTCTTGGCTTTCCATATAGATCTATATTTCCAGTAAAGGCCAATTTAAATTTTCCTTTTTAAAAATGTATATATCTGGGGCGCCTGGGTGGCTCAGTTGGTTGAGCGTCTGACTTTGGCTCAGGTCATTGTTTCGCGGTTCTCAGGTTTGAGCCCAGCGTTGGGCTCTGTGCTGACGGCCAGCTCAGAGCCTGGAGCCTGTCTCAGATTGTGTGTGTGTGTGTGTGTGTGTGTGTGTGTGTGTGTGTGTGTGTGTCTGTCTGTCTGTCTGTCTCTCTCTCTCTCTCTCTCACCTTTCCCTGCTCGCTCCTTCTCGCATGCACTCTCTCTCTCTCTCTCTCTCTCAAAAATAAAAAACATAAAAAAAAAGTATATTTCTGACTAGCATTTTCTTATTGCATCAACTAAAACTCCAATATAAAAGTAACAGCAGTGGTACTAGGTATCCTGGTCGTCTTCCTAATTTAAACAGGAGCATACCTGGTATTTTGTGGTTAATTAGTGTGTGGGGGATTTGTGCCAGATACTTTGATCCCCTTTCCTAAATGAAGACCCTTGAATACTGTCCCTTGCTAAATAAATACATTTTGTTAGCAAATTACTTAGATCCTTTTAAACCTTAATATGATCACATGGCATTTATTCTTTAATCTGTTAATATAACAGATTTCATTAGGCTATTTCTTCTATACTGGACTATCTATACATTTCTGGTATAAACCTTAGTGGATTTAGGTGCATTGTTATCTAGGAGCTTATGAGAAATTAAGTTTCTCATGTCATATCTGCTGAACCAGAATCTGAATTTTAAAAAGACTCTCGGTGCTTTTAAGAAAAATGTTATGCTGAAATTGTTGCTTCATTGTCACTAAACTAAAATGTAATAAAATGAAAAAGAAAAACAAATAAAAAGACCCCCAGGGTGATTCACATGAATTTAGAGCTTAAGAATCCCTCTCCTGGAACTTGATCAGTGCTGGTAGAGGTTACACACGTGTTCTAGCAGTATTAATCTGTGATGTACAAATCTCTTATTTTGACAAGTTGTACACTGTGCTTAAAGAAATCATAGATGTTAGATTTTCCAATATGACTACATTTATCAAAATATTTCTCATAAGGTGAATCAGATATGAAATAGGAATAGAAACTAGTATTTTGACTTTGGATGCTTCTGTTTATTGAAAATGTAACATATTCCATGTATGGAACTAGCTTGTAGACCGAGAAAATCACTTACATGTAAATAGTGTTTATGGGGCACAACATGTTTGTGTATGTTGTTTCGTTCCAGGAGAAGGGGGTGTTGGGGGTGACGTGTCTCCTGCTGAGAAGCCCCGGGCAGCTTTAATGAAGTTCATTAGCTTGTCGGTGGTGGGGCCAGATGTAGATTTATCTCCCCCTGGCCTGAGGCTCAGTGACTTTTCTCCCCCACGGATCAAGGTATTCCCTGGGGGAAAAACTATGAATTTAAGGCAGTGAACCTAGCCCTATAGAAAAAGTGAACAATTGAATATCTTAGAGTTTTGTTATGTATATGTTGGCTAATTGGAGTGCTGCAATTAATTTTTTGTCTTGTTCAGGCCCTTTGATCGATTTTTGTTGAATTTGGTTCCGTTTTAATTCTTTAAGTTAATTACATGTTGTGTATTTGCTTAACGAGTTATACTCACTAAAAATATACTTTTGTCTTATAACAAAAAATACTGTTTTTCGTTTCTTGCATTTGGTAACTGTTTTATAAGTAATATTTGCATATAAATTGGCAATATCTGAGTTGGTATTTAAAGAAAAGTGCTACATTTTATTGAAAGGTAGGAAGATTATAAACCTGAATCTGATTGTTTACAAAGCTATTAGATTTATCATGTGACTGAAAATGTGACCAGCATTTTAATAATGGAAGATCATCTTTCTAAATGCAGGTTATGCCTGAACAGATGATTTCACTCGTATGCCTAGCATAGAGGGCTTTTTGTGGGTCCCCACCCAGCTGTTGTCATGCCCAGAATTCGGGAGTCCCCCAGAAATGAACCACCAGAGTCCAGAGTCAAAGCCAAAAAGCAAGGGTCCTTTATTGCAGGTTTGAACCTGGGCCTCTGCTCACTCCAAGCGTGGAACGGAGAGAGCCAGAGAGCCCCGAACAAAGGTGGGGTAGGACTTTTATTAGTTTGGGAAGGGGGAGTTACAGGAAATTGTGACATAGGTACAGTGATCCAATTAGTATTATACAATATTATTGACAGCAGGTTTAACCATTCACATTGCCTAGAGTACTTGTTACTTTTGGCGGGACCCAGTCACAACATTTAGAATATTGACCAATCACAGAGTGGGCCCAGGACCCTCACGTAGGGCGTGACTAGTCTTAACCTCCATCTTTAGGCCCGCCCCCAGAAATGTTAATGGTGTTAGCTGGCCTTCAAGGTCAGAGGGGAAACCCGAATCAAATCTGAATCCTTACACTGTCCCAAGTAACTGTTAAGTGCTTTCTCTTTTTTTTTTTTTTTTTT
>NC_043701.1:27622299-27670030 GCF_006229205.1 Suricata suricatta
TTTTGATGTTTTATTAATTTTTGATTTCGGAGAGACAGAGCATGAGAGGGGGAGGGTCAGAGAGAGAGAAGGAGACACAGAACCGGAAGCAGGCTCCAGGCTCTGAGCTAGCCGTCAGCTCAGAGCCTGACTCGGGGCTCGAACCCACGAATGTGAGATCTGACCTGAGCCAAAGTTGGAGGCTCAACCCACTGAGCCACCCAGGCGCCCCTGTTAAGTGCTTTCTGCAAAGGGAGACTTCTCTTCCCCCTTGTCTTGGAAAAATCATGCAGCAGGTAAAGAAAGTTTGTATAAATACCTTTTATGAGCCCTGGAAACCTCAAACATTCCTCCCTTAATGTAGCTCTTTTATTTTCTTCTAGAACAAGTGTTCCATCAAGTAGTTTAAAATGGAAGTGGGGCTCCTGGGTGGCTCATTTGGTTAAGTGTCCGACTCTTAGTTTTGGCTCAGGTCATGAACTTGGAGTTTGTGAGGTGAAACCCTGGGTCGAGCTCTGTGCTGGCAGCTTAGAGCATTCTTTGTATTCTCTCCCCCGTCCCCTCTCCTCACTCTCGTGCACTTGCTGGCGCGTGCTCGCTCGCACGCTCTCTCTCTCTGTCTCTCTCAAAATAAACTTAAAAACATATAAAAAATAAAGTGGAATTCTCTAACGTTCCAGTACAGTTGGGTTTACAAAACTTGTGATGGAGGCCATGGTAGAATTTCTTATGATTTTGATAAGCAATCCCTATCAAGCCTTTTGTTCAAAAGGTTATCTTGTAATGTTTTGCATTGACTAACGCTTTGTGAAGACTGACCTTCGTTTGCTTTTGCAGTATTTGGGATAATAAAGGACCCATAGAGACTGAGGCTGTAAATATCATTCAGATAGTGTTTACATGCTTACACTCTGGCTTTTCATCAAGGAGAGGAGCATATTCCCTGCTCCAGGGGCTGAGTGGGCTGCAGCCTCCTGCAAGCAATAATGGCCGAGTCGAGGAGGACGGTGTGTTCAGGGAGGTTCATAGCCTTCCTTCCTGATGTTTTGCGCTTGATAGTTATAAGGAGTTAGGGAAGGGAAGAACTTGTTAGAGCTTTCCCGTGGAGTTAGAATTCTTAAAGATACTGTGAAGATGAGGGTTCCATTTTAGAACATTAGTCAGAGAATAATGTGCAAAGATTAGGGGTTGGAGGGATGGACCAAGGAGTTTTAAACAGTAGAAATGGGAAGAAATGAGGGAAAACTTGTGAAATCATAAAAGGCCTTCAGTAATCTTTTGACACACTTGACGTCATAAATCCGTGCTGTTTTATGTTAGTGTTATTTATGTATATGGAATTGCTCAAAGGTGGTACAACTTTTATGTTCATTTGCACTGTGTAGTCTTTGCATGAACTCAAGGATTCATAGTGGAATGTTCAGACATGCAGTCAAGAATCACGTTAGACTTGTACACATCTCATCCATGGTGTGTTGACTAGAAGCTGGCAGAAGATAGAAGAAGAAGTGCTGTTAGGGTGATCAGTTGATCTTGAGAGACTTAGATGCTTTCCTGTTTCTTGTCTTGGGGTGAACAATCTACCTTTTATTCACTCCATTTATGTTAAAATGGAACATCTTATAATTAAATTTCCTATTTTTTTAAAGCAGTCAGACAGAATTTACTTGAAATCCATAATGTCATGCTACTAAATACCTTTGAGATCTTATGGGTGCTTCTTTAAAGGCTGTTGAATTTTTACTGATGGTAGTTTAAAATCATAGGTTTCTAGGGCTGTCTTTCTGTTCAGTTTGTCACCAGAGTATTGGTGATCTCTGTTCACCACAACATATGCTTGGAAATACTTGCTTTTAGTACGTTCTGCTTCTGATTTGATTGACAGACACAGAGTCTACCTTTTGTTTTTAGGTTCATTTCTTTTTAATAGTCAGCACAAGAGAGCAGATAGGGTGTGTGGGATTTGGTTTGTTTACAGACTGAGCCACTTGATTTAGTTCCCTTAAGACATCAGACACTAATATAAAATGTATTTTCTTTACCAGAGATTTTGAGAAGTAATTAGATGCATATAAATCATTTAATAACCTTGAGATAAAGATACATTTATTTGTGATTTAATCAACCCATTTATTAATTTATAAAACTTAACTGCCTCCAATTCTGAACAAACATTTTAGATTGTGGTTTATAATTAGATTGAGTTCTTTTTTATTTTAAAATTTACCCTGAAATTGAAAAATTTCCAAGATAGGCTGTTTCTATAAAAAAATTATTTTGTCCTGTCTTTCTATTCTTAGAATTAAATAGCAATACAATGTTGATAAAGCTGGCAAATTGCAATATACTTGGTAATGGCATTCTGGGTAATCTTTCTTCAGATTGTGTTTGAGAAGCTGTTAATCTAGCAGTTGGCTATGAGTTGGTAGGCTGGTGTATCTTACTATGAGTTTCACTCTTAACCTTTGCCCAAATCAGATGAACTCCAGATCTAGTTGACATTGACTATCAATCCAAGGATGATGTTCAAAAGAACCACCAAGAATAGCATGGTTTAAGAACTTATTTTTGTGTTTATATCTCTGAAAAGAACACGATTTCATCCCATCTCTGGTTTCCCCCATGTGTGTTGTTTGGTATAAAATTTAAAAGGCAGTATATATAAGTTTCTTATTAGAGTGTGAGTGGGGGAGGGCTAGAGAGAGAATCCCAAGCAGGCTCTGTGCTGACAGCACAATGTGGGTCTTTATCCCACAAGTTGTAAGATCATGACTTGAGCTGAAATCAAGAGTCAAATGCTTAACTGAGCTGCCTAGGTGCTCTGAAAGTTAGACAATATTGTATACCATAGTGGAAAAATAATTATGGGAACTGGTGTTAAAGTAGGAACTTCAGCATCTGAACCTCATACATTACAGATCAGTCGTTTGTCCTCTTAGCCACCAGCACAGTCTCCTAGAGCATATTGAATTTTGTCTTGGTCCATGTGGGCTACAGTGTTGAAGCACAGTAATTCAGACAACTGGTAGAATTGAGGCATTTTTGCATTCCCTGTGGGCACACTGCATATGTAACTCTGAATTTAAAATGATTTGTACCTTTTTCCCTTTGCTTTATTTTAGGTGCTACTGTTTCTGTTTTGTACTTGGTCATACTTGAGATTCCAAATCCTTCAGTGTTCAGACTTAATATCCAGGAAAAGCTACAAAGATGGGCTCTGGGGAGACTTCAGTTCCACATCAGGTTGGGATCTTATGCCTGAGAATTTTCAAGTAGCAGCTCAATTAGTCAGAACTAGTCATGCATTAAAGTATCTTTAAGAGCTATCTTGAAACAAATCTCAGACCTAGAATGGTATTCATGAATTGTAATTTCAAGAATGAGGGCTGGAGTACTAGATTTAGATACTTCCTTAAAAATCAGTTTCATATGGATTAAGTTGGATGTTTCCAACTTAGAGCTGGTTTGATCTTTATATGCCTTAATAGTTTAAAATCCTGTATTTCCTGAGTTTTGAATTTATTTCTATAGTGTTTATCTTAAAAACCTAAATTGGAAGGGGGAAGATTAGGAGCCTTCTCTTGAATTCCATAAGAACTTTAATAAAGTTACATTTAAGGAAAACTCCTCCACTCAGACCATTCTGTTTTTGATTCACAACCTTATTGCAAACTTAGCTACAGGGACCTGTGTTTCTTGCCTTAAAACACAAACCCATCTGCCTGATGGGATTCTTTATTCTTACCTCAACATAGAGGATGTATTTCCTCCAGCACCCTACCTTTAATTAGTTTATTTTTCTAAGAAAATGGGTTAAGTGCCATTTTTTTCTTCAAACTGTATGCAAGTCTGTCCTTGTAAGGAAACCAGCTCTGTCTCTTAGCATTGCAGATATTTTCCCACACATAGTTTTGCCTTTCTAAATAGTGTCTTATTTTTTTGCTGTTTTCCTGCACCAGTTTTAACATCTTATGCAGTCAAATTATCTGGGTTTTCCCTTTGGCCTCTGCTCTGGGTTATGTATACAAATGACTTTCAGAAAGCATTTATTGACTGTACTCTTATCTAAGGACATCTTTAGCCATGTGTTACAGCATTTTTTTCTGTTCTGGAAGGGAGAGAATTTAAGGTCTATTTTGAGAGAGAAGGAGAAAGAACATGAGCAGGAGTGGGGCAGAGAGAAAATCTCAAGCAGGTTCCATGACCTGTATGGAGCCCAACGCGGGGCTTGATCCCATGACCATGAAATCCTGACCTGAGCGGAAATCCAGAGTTGGACACTTAACCAACTGAGCCACTCTTGGGCGCCCCTGGAAGTGAGGGAACTGTCCTCTGGGTTTGGGAACTAAGTACGTTTTGGGGTTAGGTTCTAATGCTTCTGTAGTCAGTGGTAGAGCTTTTTGTATTCCTTAGCAGTTATTCTCTGTAAGACCTCCTGCTTGTGAGTGCTTTCCAAAGCAAGGTAAAGTGGGTGAGGCAATTAAATAAGAGCTTACTACTAATTACTGGGCCTTTGGAGTAAACGAACCAATTAGAGGCTAACCCTTCTTTGAAATCTATTGGCCTTAGGGGACAGGGGCTAGTAAAGCAGTAATAAGCCAGCCTTTCTCATGGAGAAAAGTGGTTATAAAAGCATGAAGCCTGAGTAGCCTCTGGATGCTGCAGTTAGTATTCTGAATCCTTCCAGCCCAAACGACACCTTAATACTGAACTTCTTTCTACGAGGACATTGCCTTCATCCCCTCATCCTTCTATGTATGTACCACCTGGGTCCAGGGCAGCTAAGCTAAGGACCAGGAAAATAGCCTTAGCCTTGCCTGTACCACTGACGCTTTCCATCTCTGAGGACATGTGGGCTGGAAGTATCTTTAAGCCTGGAACCTAGAGTTGGAGATAAGTAGGCAAGTCCTCCTTTGTGGGCGACATCTGCTGGCAGCCAGGGTGCTTGGAGCCTTGAGAATAGGGCTGCTGAAGAAGACTGTTCCTTAATTGTGGTGGCTCTTTGAGGGCTTAAACCCTGGGGAGGACAAGTCCACCTAAGCCTGACTGGACACAAGTGACAAAAGTGGAGCCCTGTGACCCCAGAGAGATCAGACTTCATGCTTAAGGCTTTGCTGAAGTCTCCACTCAGTCATGGAAAGGGCAGTTACCTGAAGACTTGCCAAGGATCTTGTGTAGCCAAATCAGCCTGAGACTGTCAGGGACAGAGTTGTAGTTCTATGAAGTCATGTTGATTCTTTGCAGTGAGGGAGACCACACAGCAAAGGATCCACTCAACTTCTCATCGATAAAAAGAAGATACAGAGTTATCACATGATTTTGGAGAAGGGTGAGGTTTGGGTGAAAAATAGACGTCTTGATAGATTTGGAGCAGGACTTTGTGAAAAGAGGTTAACATCACTGTAAAGTGGACCATGGTCCTGTTTCCTTGGAAACTAAAAAGCTGAGTGAGAAATGTCCTATCCATAAACCTTTCTGAAGCTCTGCCTGGGTTTGTAAATCAAGTTCACTTCTTTGGCCAAGTGCCTTAGATCCTCCAGATTGAAGTGAAATGCTTCATTCTCCTCGTTAGGATTTCAAACAACAAAATTTCCAATCTATGATTCTAGTGAACTAAAGTTTCTTCATGAGTAAGAAAATGGACACACCAAGGGGGTTGTTATGACACATTATCGTAGCAGGAATCCTTGAAAAATCCTGCTTTCTAACTTGGAGCGTGGTTCGATCCCTATCTGTTGTTCCAGCCTGATGAATGGCTGGGCAGATTTTTACTTTAAGGTAATTTATACTTTTTCCTTCTCCAGTAGTGTGCACTCGATCTCAAAAGACATTTGTCATCTAGTCTGAGTACAATTTGTCAGGGACTCTCTGTTCTCTCTTAGGACCGTTACTGCACAATACCTCTCCAGTTGTTTTAGACTGGTGGTTGGACCTTGAGTGGTGTCGAGTAAGGGCTAGAGATCACACACTTAGGGGATGAGGCAAGGCAGTACTAACATGAATTTCTGTGCATGGTGAAAGCTACTCCTGAAGGACCCTCTCCTGCCAGACATCCTAGAATGGTGCAGTTATGTCATCAGGTTGGAATTCACTCCCTTGTCCCTGCCCCAGACACTTAACTGGGAACTTGGAGTGTGCCCTTAATGCACTAGGTGCTTAGGTTAATATTAATACAAGGTGATTGTGCTTTCAGGAGTTCTGTTGGGAGACATGGATATGGAAGCAGATTGTTACAGTGTATTATGGAGAATGTTAGAGATACCCTGTTGGAGACAGAGTTGGTGTTGATGAAGTGCCCATTTGCATTTGGACTTTAATAACTCTTACCTGGGATTTTGGCCCTACATTGGAATGTATCTGGGCTCAGAGTCCATTTACAGATGAGAGGGCCAATAATTTGTGGGCCTGTGGTTTTCATAGATCCTTCTGCAGTGATGCCCTGAGAAAGCATATGCTTAAGTTCATGGTACTGGACATGGCAGTCAAATGGCATGACAAGTAAGTGACTACTCGTTCAGCTTTTCCTTCTGAGTAAGGAGACACTTTGTGAAACCCTCCTGAGAGGCAGGGAGGTTAAACATCTGGTCTCCAGTCACTCAGCTGGTGCGAGCGTGAGCTATTCCTGGTGCTTAGTTTTATTATCGTTTTTGGAATGACTTCTCCAGAGAATATTCAGATGAAGGAATTGGGAATTGTTTCCAAATAGTCCTGTGTATTCCTAGAGGATTCCTAGAGGATTCCTTTCTTAAATTAATTGGTAAGGCCTGCCTATATGCCCGGCGATTGCTAGCACTGGGGATGTGGCTGTGGGAAACACCAATGCTTCATTCTGCTGGAACCCAGTTTCCAGCAGGGTAGAATGTTCTGGCTGGGAGGATGGAGTCTCAAGCAGTCTTGATTCTTTTTTAGTTTGGTGTGAGCTTTTATTTTTTTCTCCTTTGAATAAAGGCTGGCCAAAAATCTGGTGATGAGCCCTTTACTTCTCCTGTAATAAGAGTTCTAAAAATACTGGCCGCAATCCTGTCTTAAACCTGGGACTCACACCAATAGTAAAAGCATTTACAATTGAAGATTGGAAGGAGAAATTATTCAAGAACTTGTGTCAGATCAAAATTGGGAAATTTTGTGAGAATTTAACAATGTTGACGGAGACTAGGGGAGATGGTAGGTCACTCCCATTGATGAACTTCCAGCTAAAAGTCCTTGTACAAATCTAATCTATAAATTCGTAGCTTATCTGTTTTGTAAATCACGTTGACTTTGCTTCAGGCATTATCTGGTAAGTCCTTTTTCTTCCAGTTTGCTTAATTCTCCTCCTACTCCTTTGAAATTTGCTGTTGGCATTTTAATGCTCATTATTAGCTGACCTACCATTCTCTGGCCTTTCACCCATTTCCCCGTGTTGCTCATTTGCCACTTGAATGAACAAAAATTGCACTTCGATGTTGACTATAACCTGGGAAACGGTCATAAACAAAAGTCCATGTGATTCCTGCCTAGGGAGCGGGCAGGTTGAAGATGTGGGTATATTTTATTTCTCTTAGGACCCGATTACCTGGCTCTTCTGAGCCACAGGGACCTATAGGCAGCAGGTTTAAGGGGTGGGTCTTCAGGGAAATGAGAGGGTGGGGGCTTTCTCTAAATGGTCTGAGCCTTGCTGGAAGAACAGTGGTGGAACCACGGGATAAAGAGATTCTGGAGAAAGACTGGCCTTTGGAGATCTGCAGATGCCGGGGAGTAGGCATGTGGAAGTGTGCTGGATGTCTGATGCCCTAAAAGCCCAAGAGGAAGCTGGCTCGCTAGACTGGGTCATCCATGCTCTTGAGCCTGAGAGGACAGGAGGCCTGAGAGCAGAGACTTCTCTCGGCTGTGGACTGACAGCCTCCTCAGAGCTCACATGGGTGTAACTTAAAACCAGGCTAGAGTTCAGGTTCTCAAACTTACCTGGGGGAATTAACATAACAGCTGATGGCTGAGGAACCTACTCCACGGAGTCTTATTAGGCCTTAGGCTTTAGAAGTTGTAAACTCCGCGACCACCCAAGTGAATCTAATGTGTAGCCAGATCAGAGACCCACCAGACTGGAACCAACAAAGATGGCAGTCTACAGGAGAGAACCTGCCGTCAGAAACTCCTGGGATGGGTTACAAACACTCAGGAAAAAATAAAATAGAAAACACCTAAAAATCTTCAGCATGATTGCCAGTTAAACAACTTAGTCCATGACTAAGAGGGAGGTTGATCACTGCTGAGACCTGAGTTGGTGTCCTTGGAAGATCAAGTACAAAAATACCTCTAATTATAGAAATATAAAGATTAAAAAAATCACGAGGGGAGAATAGAATGGGAGAGTAGATTCTAGAGGTCTGGAATGAAAGTAACAAATTTAGTGAGGTTAAAAAAAAATGTTCTCCAGTAGTAGAGTCCCTCTGACCTGAGCATAGGAAAGATCTGGGCCAGCAAATTGAAATTGCTCACTAAGGTCTCGGTTCACCTGATGAGAAAGACTTATGGTCTAGACCTATTCTGGTAACATTATGTTCTGTAAGTCTATAGATGGTTCCAGGGAGAAGAAAAAAGCCCAACTATAGAAAACAGTGGGAGGTGGGAACCAGCCTGGCGTTGGTTTTCTCATCTGCAAGTCAGAAAGAGAGGAGATGGGGATATCCACACGTTACTGAGAAGTGGACCACAATCTAAGAATCCTATTTTCCATTTATGTAATTTACCTGCCTACATGAAAGACATTTGAGGATATGCATGAGTTCAGAGAATCACCAGTACATAACCTATTGTTAGGATAGGTGCTGACCAAAATACTGAATGGACCTAAACCGGGACTTCAAGATAGGAAAAGACAGTAAATACTGATCATAAACCTTAACATGTTTGTGCATCGATAATTAGAAATTAAACCTAAATGGATGGAGATCACTGGGAATTTGTACCTTACGTGCAAATAAGGACACCCTTCAGAAAACCTAAAAGTATACTGTATCAGACAA
This sequence comes from Suricata suricatta, assembly GCF_006229205.1. Taxonomy (NCBI): domain Eukaryota; kingdom Metazoa; phylum Chordata; class Mammalia; order Carnivora; family Herpestidae; genus Suricata; species Suricata suricatta. Next base: position 27,631,284 of record NC_043701.1, read on the forward strand.
CCTGAGAAAGGAGAGTGGTGGGTAGAGAAGTAGAAGCATTCTAAAAAGAGAAGAGGGTTGAAGGAGGGGAAATTAAAAAACACACAGCTTACTAGGGCAGTATGTAAAGAGAAGGTCATGGTGGGAAAATTCAGTTAATGGAAGTAGTTGTAATCTTGTTTTCAAAGAACGAGCCTTCTCTGGTGAGAACAGGGAGAAGGAATGTGACTAATGAAAGAACTTCCAAATTAACAAGGGGGGGTGGTAAATAACAAATTAGTCTTTCAAATAAAAATTGCAAAATAAAATGACCACAAGAAGGAAAAGCCTAACATATTAGTCAGTTGAGCCAACCTACTTATCTCTTAGTCTGGAAAGGACCAACAAAGAAAACTAAAACTTAGTGAAAATGCTAGAAAACATGGAAGAGTGCCATTGGGTAATCTGTGGCATTGAGGAATTTCTAGCAGTTCTGCAGCAGATAATGTCATAGAAGGAGAAAAGTCTAGTAATGGTGACTGGCCCTTGATTCATCCATAGAACAGAGGACCTGTCCAGGAAGTGACTTGTCAATGGAGGTGGTTTTACTCAGAAAGCTTTATTAGTCAGCAATTTCAGGATAGAAAGGTGGTGAAACATGGTGTGGTACACAGGGTAACAAAATGGAGATCCTTTTGAACATGCATCAATTCTCTGTGTGGGACTTCTGACTTTGTGACTGAAGTCTGTTCCCAAAATAAACGGGACCTCTGCTGCAGTGGGTTTTGTTTGCGGGAACACTCAATTCTTTTTTTTTTTTCTTTAAACGTTTATTCATTTTGAGAGAGCAAGTGAGCAGGGATGGGCAGAGAGGGAGTGAATTTCAAGCAGACTCTGCTCTAACTGCAGAGCCTGAGGTGTGGGGCTAAGATTGGCCTGTGAGATCATGAGCTGAGCTGAAATCGGAGGAGTCCAGATGCTTAACCAACTGAGCCACCCAAAGGTCCCCTGAACCTTTTTTTTTTTAAATTCTTTTTTTAAGGTTTATTTTTGAGCGGGAATGCGAGAAGGGCAGAGTTGGAGACAGAGGATCTGAAGTGAAAGCAGATTCTGTGCTGACAGAGCCTGATGTGAGGCTTGAACTCATGGACTGTGAGATCATGACCTGAGCCAAAGTCAGATGCTTAACTTACTGAGCCACCCGGGCACCCAACTCTCAGTTCTTAAATACCTAGAAGGCTTATTTATTGGCTGGTGGAGAGTGGGGGCTGTGAACTAAAGAGTTTACACTCTGCTGTATATTGTGGATGAGTGTCCTAGTGTAGATTGGCAAGATTGCTTGCTATTTTTTCTCATTCTGGGCAGAGTTTATTTCCCTCCCCCTTCACTTTGAGACTGGCTTTTTGATTTCAGCTATGTTTGTGGGCATTACCGGAACAGAGGTTTGAAATGTTCTCCCTGTTAGGGGTTGAGAGCTACTGCCACCATGAAAGGACACGTCTTGGTGTAGCTTCTCTTCCTGAGCCTGACCCCAGACTAGTCCACCAGGAGTCAGAAGCACAGCTACCCCAGCTGAAGACCAGAGAGAGAGGCTGCTTGTCCTGGGCTGAGCTGCTGTGGTTGGTTGTTACGCGGAGCAATAGCTAAAGAGACAACTTGTAGAGGAGGAGAACCTATTGTTTTACAGGTATAAGAATTAGAAGCTCCTCTGACTTTACTAGAAATCTTACTTTGAACTTGAGAAAAAGTATCCAAGTGGAAAAGGAATCCTAATAAGGAACATGGAACTGGAATGGAGGAATCGGCAGTGGAGACTGAAATTAGTAAAATTTAGGATTAAGTTTAAATAACAGCTTGTAAGAAGGCTGTGAATCTTAATACAGTTGTTAGGAAAGGATTTTCAAAATTCAAGGTCTGGGCTTTTGGAAAAGAGTGTCGGGAGTCTAAGCTCGGTAAATTTCAGGAGGCTGGGGGCGTGGGGGGAATGAAAACCTTGTTTATAGTCCTAAGTCGTATTTTACTAGGGTGAAGATCATATATAAAGTTGATTGTTAATGGTGATAAACAAGTATAGGTGCAAATATGCTACATTAGAGGTAGGAAATGGGATATGAAAACAATCTGCCCTTGGTGCCAGAGGGAGACTGTTTCCTAACCAGGGTAATAAATTCATTTCCTTTCCTCTCTCTGGGAGGAAGTTTGGAAAGGTGGGCTTAGTAGCTCCTTGGAAAAAAAAAATGGACATTTCCTGAAACACTGTGTTCTGTAGCTGTGATACAAACCCACTGTGTGCAGCACCTTGCAGTGAGCCACCTTGTGTCACCATGGAGTGTGAAGCTAGTGCTTCCTTGGGTGTTATGAAGAATAATCTCCTTTAATCTTTGACCCAGGAGCTTCGTCTTCGGAACCAGGGTCTATAAAATGACAGGCCAATTCTAGTATCTTGCATACAGTAAAATCTCAGACTCTTCAGATATTCTGCTGTACTGTTAAATATTTTTCTTATCACCCCTGGATAAAAGGTACAGCATACTAAGATGGAATGTAATTGTCATCAAACTTTTGTAATGCAAAATGTGATAAAACTTCTGGAAGTTTATTTTGTATTCTGAAATTTTTTTGGAAAAATTTTAATGTTTATTTTTAAGAGTAGGGGGCAGAAGAGGGAGCAGAGAAGGAGACACAGAATCCTAAACAGGCTCCAGAGTCTGAGCTGTCAGCACAGAACCCAACGCGGGGCTGGAACCCACGAACCCCGAGATCATGACCTGAGCTGAAGTCTATTGCTCTACTGACTGAGCCACCCAGGCGCCCCTATTTTGAAAACTTTAACACAGTGCTCTCAAAACTTAACAGACCGAAACCTTGGGGAGGTTTGACTATCCCCTTCAGAAAGCTTGAGTATATAAAACATTATGGATACACATATGCCACATTATATTAAAAGTAATGTAAATTAAGTGCCCATGAAACTGTTACAGTGTAGGCTTCAAATGAAAGTTCAGTTAATATTAAAAGGTAGAAACAATTCAATCTTAATTTGCTTTCCTGAGTCCCTTTAAATGAGAAATTAGGTTGGAATTTTTAGTTCCAAACAGAAATGAAACATTCTTCTAAATAATTTTAGGATCAAGGAAGATATCAAATGTGAAACTACACAGCAAGAATAAGACATTCTCTGTAGCAAAGGTTATGTTCAGTGGTTAAACCATAGTTGGTCAAAAATTCATAAGCTTATGCTTTGATTAAACAAAAGGATATGAAAATGAGAAATTCAGACCTAGAAACTAGGGAGTCTTCACTAACTTTTCCTTGGAAATGGTTCTGGTTCTCACAGCTAAATATAAGCCTGTGCTAACACATTGTTCCATTTTTAGAAAAGAAAAGAGCTTTTTAGCTTTAAAAGAAATTGGCTTGAGAAGGCTTTTTTGTCAGTTAGTATGTTTCCAGAGTGTGTGTTTTTATTTTTATAGAAAAACTTGAATAAATCTTAGCAGTTTTTTGTATTCCAAAACAACTTATAATAATTTACATCTACCTTTAGAGATGAATCCATAGGACAGCATGTAGTGCTTGAAACTTAAAATTGAAGAGTTATTTTTTTTTAAATGTTTACCAGACTTTTAGTGTCTGAACTACATTAATTTTTTTCTGGATACTTGATTTTCTTTAACTGTCAATAAAAAAAAATTGACCTATAAGATGCAGAGTTGCAGAAGACAGAACTAAGCAAACATGAGTTTATAATCTGTACAGCATGCAGAACAAACAAGGTGAAGGAAAACGTGAATGCCAAACATCAGAGAGCAAAACTGTGGAGATCTGTCTTTATTCCTTTTAAAATGTAAAAGGTGATTTAAGGAAAGCTTCACAGGGGAAGTGGACTGAAAATTTGAAGTGCTGTCATGGGAAAGTAGTTTGCTACAGTGGTAAAGATTAAAGTGTTTTGTATGCCAACCTTTTACTGATAGAAAGCAGTGCCAGAAACATACTTGTTCATTTTAGAACATTTAGGATGTGTAAACATACAAAGAGTCAGTATGAATCCTACTTTTCTTTTGTGAAGTCTTTTCCATGTCTTTGGGCTGGATTCTTTTTAATTTTTTGTTTTATTTTTGAGAGAGAGCGGCATCAGGGGAGGGAGGGGCAGAGAGAGGGAGACAGAATCAGAGGTAGGATCCAGGCTCTAGGCTTCCAGTATAGAACCCAATGAGGGGCTGGAACCCATGAACTGAGAGCACCCTCTTTGTTGTTTGCATGCCTAGTAGTAAAGCTATGTTTATCTTCTGTTAGTGTAGGTAGCATTGAAGTTTAAAGTGTTACTTTTTAAAAATATCAACAATTTAGTGCTCACACTAATAGCACTCAGTAAACATTAATTTTTGAGTCAATTAGGATTGATTTATAGAAAATAAGATGCTGCTTTAAGCAGAATAAACCATATTTAGGCCTTAGGTCAACTAGCATTTCAGAAATACCAACTTGCAATTTCTGTGCTCAATTTAGGTTTAAAAATTCCCATATCATCATGTCCTTTGCAGCACTGAGCATTACAACTTTAAGGTATTAGTCAGTTTAATCAATAAAATCTTATTCAGTGTGCTCTTTTCATTACTAGAGTGATCGGACATCTTAAAAGTATTGATGTCCTGTGAATTACCCGTGTTTTCTCCCTTCTGCTTGAGATTTAATTCTAATAAACCTAACTTTGGCCCATTTCACATGGGGGGATTTTCTTCCAGTTTGTTGCTTTATAGTTTTCTTTGGGATCTGTGTGACATCCCAAAGCTTTGTGTGTTTAATATCATGGATTCTGTGTCCTTTCATTTGCCTGAAAAGTCCTTTCAAATCAAGAGCCTATGATTTCACCTTTTTCTTGCAGCGTTTTCAGTATCTTATCTAGGTGTAGAAGAATGCATTGTAGTTACCGGATTTGCATTAATTGAGCCTGTGGGTTTGTGAACTGATGTCTGACGTCCCATCCAGAAACTGGTTTCTCCAATTACTTACATGAAATCGCTCAGTAATGTTTTTTTTTTTTAATTGACTCTGAATCTTCTATACTTTTTCCTGTATTTCAGTTTGGGATGATTTTTGCCACTGAATTTTTTTATTAACTTTTACTAATGAAGAAAAAAACTTTTTTCCTACAAATTGACCTATATCTGTGGAATTTACTGAACTCCCTTATTTACTAGAAGCTACTCAATTCAGGTTTTCTAGATAGAAAATAGAATTTAAGAGTCAAGTGTTACTCTGGCTTGGGATTGTCCTCAATTTTTCACCCATTAAGAATGCTGTTGGGGTGCCTGGTGGCTCACTCGGTCGGCTCAGGTCATGTTCTCACAGTTTGTGAGTTTGAGCCCTGCATCAGGCTCTGTGCTAACAACTCAGAGCCTGGAGCCTGCTTTGGATTCTGTGTCTCCCTCTCTTTCTGCCTCTCTACCACTCATGCTCTGTCTCTTGCTCTCAAAAATAAACATTAGGAAAATATTAAAAGAATGTTCATTGAAATGTAGTTTGTAATGTTATTCCCAAAATTTTTAAAAATAGGAATCTATATAGAATTTGACAAATACAGATCTTTTTAGCCTATGTAAGATCAAATCTACAAATACTTAGTATATATTAAAGTCAATAAATGGTCAGAGTTTGACTTGTTGAAGTGATCTAGTCAAATTTGCGTATTAAACCATTTCCTGAAGAAATCTGTCTTGATGGATTGCTTTAACAGAAGATTGAAATCGATCCACTTTTATTTTCCCAAATACTTAATATCACACTTTGTAGGATTTTTTTCATGTGTTCCTCACAGTATCCATCTGCCCCTTTTGTTCTTCCTTAGTGGCTTCAGATTATTACCCTAACTTCTAAATGTTTCCCCCACTCTTGCATAGTGAGCAGTCCTACCCCTAAATGAGTGCAGTCCGCCCACACTCCCAGCAGTTGGCTTGCTATCATCCGTCCTCCCTGCCCCCAAACACAAATCTGGTCATGGCAGTTCAGGTTTCAAGATCAATTAGTGGTGTTGCATTGCCTTTGCAATGAAACTGAAGCTCTCTAGTGGAGTTATTTTGAGCTTTGACTACCTTGAGGTCTCTACCGTCACCCTCATTCCAGTCTTCGTGCACCACTCTATGTGACAGAAGCATGATAGGTGGTTCTCACAGCCTGGAATGATCTGCCTCGTTTGCCTGGTGACTCCTGCAGCTTCCTCCGTAAGCTTAGAATCCACATCATTGTGGAAGTGTTCTATGATAGTGTGGCTGTGCACCCTACATTCAGCTGTCTTTCCTGTCTACTCCCATTATAGCCTTCATGTTTGTATTCTACTTACCACATAGTATTTTAATTTTCTTGCCTTTTCATCACTACACAATTTAAGAGCAAGTATGTTTGGCCTTACTCATCTTACTAGTCTCCTGAACAATAGAGGCTCGATAAGTACTTGAGTGAATGGATAGAAAAATAGGCTACCTGGAGCCTGCATTATAGACCCTGGTCATCTTCTGCCTAACTCCTACCGTGTTCCTTTTAGAAGATAAATCTAATTCTTTTAGAACAACATTGTAAATCCTTTAATGAGGCTGATAAAGTACTTGAAGTAGTGTTTCTCTAGACTTGATTCTGAATGCCTGCAGGTTAGAATCCTCTGGGAGCTTTGAAAAACCATGGGGATGCCTGTACCCTGCCCCAGACCAATTACAGTGATCTCTGGGGTTGGGCCTCAGCATGGGTGTGTCCTAAACACTCCCTGGATTCTAATATGCAGCAAGATGAAATTTGCCCAGCTCACAACTTGGGAATTTCCAGCAGCCATCAGCTAAGTCTCTCAGATTATCTGGAAGTACCGGAGTCAGGGCTTGATAGAGCCATGAGAATTCTTCCCAGTTGTTTGGAGACCAGCTCTTCGAGGCCCTGATGCGCTGCTTGTCTGCAGGCCCACATGAGTGCCCATGTGGTGAGGTGGCTGTCGGGACTGCCCCGTGGATGCTGCCCTACACACTGTGACACTTTGCATCCTCAACGTACAGTTCTTTACAGTCTCTGGAGTTTACATTTCTAGGTTTGTTCTGTCTGACCTGTCTTGGGCACTAGGTTGAAGAAAGAGTGCTTTTCTTATCTTTGTCTTTCTCCCTTAATGGGCATCAAAAGAAGTGAGGCTATCTTCTCGCCCAATACGCTCTAAGTTAGTGGGGTGTTTTAGCTGAGATTGCGGTGACCATGTACTATAAGCCGGGTGACTTCTACAACGAACATTCCTCTGCTCTGGGGGCCTGGAAGTCCAAGATCAAAATGCAGACTGAATCATTGTATTGGGAGCATGCTCCTTGGCGTATAGACAGCTGTCCTCTGTATTCACGTGGCTCAGAGAGCTTTTGTTCCCCCTCCTTTTTTTTTTTTTTTCTTTTAAATCAGGACATGAATCCCATCTTGAAGGACCTGCTCTCATCAACTGCTCTAACCCTAGTTCCCTCCCCAATGCCTGACCTCCAGATACCATCATACTATGGAGTAGAATGGATTTCAGACCATGAATTTTGAGGGGAGGGGCTCAAACTTTTCTCTAACAAGGACCAGTGGTACCTGCATTACAGATACTATGTACATAGATTTACCTTTGAGAGGGTTACTTTGTCACTTGCCAGAATGGTCTCTTATACTCTTTAAGGGGAACTCTTGTTTTTTTTAATCTGGGGGACCCTGTTAATCCTTCATGTTCTTAAACTTTATAAAACTGGTTTTCTCACTTAAGGTATGGATTTTACAATCCACATGATAGAGGGTGCAGTGCAGATGGGGTAGGGAAAAAAGGGGTAGGTGGCTGGTGCTGTTTAAACAGACCCATCAGGGGTGCCTGGGTGGCTCAGTTGGTTAAACGTCCAACTTCTGCTCAGGTCATGATCTCATTTGATGAGTTCCAGCCCCACATTGGGCTGTGTGCTGACAGCTCAGAGCCTGGAGCCTGCTTTCGGATTCTGTCTCCCCTCCTCTCTCTGCTCCTCTTCCTCCCCCGCCCCCCCTAATGCTCTGTCTCTATCTCTCAATAATAAATGTTAAAAAAAATTTTTTTAAACTGATCATCTACCGTGTGCTCACTCTGAGGCAAGCTGTCCTTAAGGTGAAGAGTGGTGTACACCCACACCTGGGTTTCAGTTTTTATCCCATCAGGTATAGTGGGTGTCCCTGGGTAGCCACTTCACCTCATGCCTCAGCTTCCCTATTTGTAAAACAGACACCAGTCCTCTCATGGGTGGCGTGTGGACTCCGTGAATTAACTACGAAAGGGGCTTACAAGAACACCTGACACATAGAAGTAACTATAGCTAACATGTATTGAGCACAGCTGTGGAAGCTAATTTTAACCCTCACAGCAGCTATTTGAGATTTCTCTTACTATCTCCATTTTAAAGGAGGAAAACCAGCTTTGGAGATGTTAACTGAATAACCCAGGACAGCTGATTTAACAGCTGGCAGATTTAAACCCATGTCTGTCTTGGTCTAAAGCTTCTACTCTTCGTCATACTATAACTGAAGAGAGATTAAGGTGTATAAACCCGTCATAAGTATTTTTGAAGTCTTTTATTAGGAAGCTTGCAATTTTACTTGATCTGAGAACCACTGAGAAGATTGACATTTAGCGGGGGAATTAATGTCCTTATAGAAATTGTGCTGCACAGACAGAGTAATTAAGGGGAGAAGGGGTCTGAGGATAAAGACCTAGTAACGTAAGGTGACAGAGCTTGGACACAAGTGGGGTTGGGGAGGAATACGGATAACTGCGGCCTGGAGGCCTCCATGGCCTTGGCGGCGGGCCGCTGCAAGCTGTGGAGGCAACGCTGTTTTCCCGCAGAATACATCTCTTTGCCCTGTTGGGAATTTGGAGGGAGAAAAAATGCTGTCAAGGCCCTTTCCAAAGGGAGAGAATGAGATTTGGACTCTAATTTTTAGCTGTGAATTTTAAAACCATGTGTTGGCAGAGGTGTAAGAGCTAAGTGTCTTATCCAGTAATGGTAAGTCTACGCGGAGTTGTCTTGAGGGCAGTGCTAATAAAAAAAAAAAAAACAAAAAAAAAACCCAAAACAGAAAGTCAGATTCGTTAGAGTTGTCTCAGAGACTGAGGTCTCAAACTTGGGGTATGGATCTCACATTAAACATAGACCAAATTTGACAGTGCAGTTTGAGTGGCAGCCTTGCTGTGATCTAGAAACACTTATGGCAACTATGACTTTTTTTATACTGGTATTTAGCATTTGCCATCTTTCAGGTTCTCTGTATTTTCTATCCCAGGCTCTGTGCTTTGATAGGTGGTTGTCATTCCTCATTTGGGTTTTCTTTTTAGAGTAAAGTGTATTTTCTGTGCTCTCTCAGAATTTAGTATACATGGGGTCTTTGGGCGACTTGGTACTTGAAGACAAAACCTGAAAGGGGGAATGCTTGTCTACACATGACTTCCAGAGGAACTGTTATTACATAATTATCCCCTACATGATTTCCTCACATCTACGCAGACGCTTTAAAAATAGCATACGTCATCTTCTGCAAAACTCAAGACATTATCTTATGTCCTCTTCAGGCATTTTGTTTTCAGTCTTAAAAAACAAATCCTAATCTATGACTGACATGTTTTTTTAATGTTTTTAAATGTTTTATTTATTTATTTATTTATTTTAGAGAGAGAGAGTGTGAGCAGGGGAGGGTCAGAGGGAGAGGGAGACACAGAATCGGAAGCAGGTTCCAGGCTCTGAGCTAGCTGTTAGCACAGAGCCTAACACGGGGCTCGAACTCACAAACTGAGATCATGACCTTAGCGGAAGCCGGATGCTCAACTGACTGAGCCACCCAGGCACCCCTGACTGACCGTGTTTTAAAAGATCTCTACCGAATGACTAGTGGTAAGGTAAAGTAAGATGACCTTCCTAAAACAACAAAACAAAACCTTTCAGCTTTCTTCTATTTGACTCTAAGATTTACTGGTCTCCCTTTGCCTCCTATATTTGGTTTAAAAGAATCTTAAATTTTTAGGACAAAGTAGGAATATTTTTGAAACTCCTGTTTTTCTAATAGGATGGTCTGTCTTCTGGTCATCTCTGACTTTGTATATTTCTTTTAAGACTGACTAAAGCTGTATGTTACCTTCACACTTATTACCCAACTGCCCGAGTAGAAGTTAGGAAATGAAGATCATAATCCTGGATTTGGGCTTGCCAGTATCAGGTTTTTCTGACTACCAGGTGCTTGTCTCGCTCAGCCAAACTGACAGTTAGACATTTGCAGGTGCCTGCTGTAAGCTGCCTTTATTAATGGGCAGTTTGGCTGTACTGATCACATTTCCCTTGTTAATTTGTGATTGACTCCTGGCTGCAGACTCTAATAAAACCTGTATATGGGACCACAAACTCATTTTAGCCGTAGCTTTCACCCAATCTATTTTTCTAGAGTTGTAAACACAAAAAGGAACACAAACTTCTTGTTTCTTGTGTGACATAACACACGAGAAGTAGATCAGTCACAGTAAGAAAACCAGAATTCTAGAAGCCGAATTTTTCAACATAGATGATCTAAGTTCTATTATGAAACAGTTTCTTCACCCTTTTTAACTACAGTATTATGAAATGACTGAAAATCTGGGAGTTCTTCCAATCAGATAGTACCCTTCATCATAGTTTACTAAAAGTGCTTGGAGTTAAATTATTTGGAATGTCAGTAAGTGACTAACTTACAGTTACTAAAATTATTGGCACACCACCACCCTGGAGGGGGTAAGACGAAAGCAGGAAGAAATGGGCACAACGGGTATGCCAGCTGTGTGGAATTAACTTTGTATGCTTCTAAATGTCATCTCCTCTATTGACTCTTCCTTGGAGAAATAATCAGTAATTCCTCTCCAGCTGGGAAGTTTAGGTTTCTTGAAGAGCATAGTGGGTGGCACTTGTGGCTTCTGAGGAAATATGGGGTTAGGGTGGTGCAGTGTTAAAAAAGGTAGACTTGGGAATTACCATGCCTGGGTTTGGAGTCCCATCTCCTACTTCAGGTATTGGCACTTTGCTTAACCGCTGAGCCCACATTTTCTTGTCTGTGACATGGGGATGCTAACCTCTGCTTCAGAGTGAATTAGTATACTATTTAAAACCTAGGAAGCTTTCAATAAAGGAAGGTCTTGTAACTAGGAAAAAATTAAAATGACATGCATAGTTAAACTCATTAACGGGTGCTAGGGTGGCTCAGTTGGTTAAGTATCAGACTTCGGACAGCTCAGAGCCTGGAGCCTTCTTTGGATTCTGTCTCCCTCTCTATCTGCCCCTCTCCTGCTCCCACTCTCACTGTCAAAAAGAAACATTAAAAAAAAAAAAACAACCCAAACATTAAAGTTTCTAAAAGTGTTTGCTTGGAAGCACTCACAGTTTTTATTTTTTTTAAGTTCATTCATACATGCATTCATTTTTTGAGAAAGCAAGATGAGAGGGGCAGGCCAGAGAGAGAATCTCCAGCAGATTCCACACCGTCAGCACAGAGCCCAATGTGGGGCTCGAACTCACGAACTGTGAGAACATGATTTGAACCAAAACCAAGAACTGGACCTTTAGCCAACCGAGCTGCCCAGGCACACCAGAAGCATTCTATATTTTAATAGCATTGAAAACACAATTTGGCAGTGGCCTTCTCCTGAATCTTTCCTTACATTATCTAGGGAATAAAGACTTTTTATTAAGTAGCTGATAAGTCTTAGATGCTTTGTCTTTCATATTTGGCTTTTGTATTTTATATGTATTAGTCATCTCATTCTTATGCCAGTTCTGTGAAATAGGTACTATTATTATCATCCCCTCTTTACAGATACGAAATGGAGCCATAAAGAGTGAGTTACTTCCCCAGTAACTAGCAAATGGTAGAGCTGGCATTTCACTTGAACTCCGTCAACAGGGCTGACGTGGTTGGGTGTCTTTGCTCCTTATCCTGTTAGCTCGGATGTCATTATCTGCTGACATACATTCTCCTACACTTCTGTGTTGCACAAAGTCTTTTTAAAAGCTTTTGAACTAGCCCTTACGTATTTGAGATTGGTGATCTCTTGCACTGGCATACACCCCTGCTATAAACCTTGTCTTAAGTGTTAGCGAGATAACTTTTCAAAGTCATCCTGGTGTTGAAGGGTTTCTCTGAGTCCAAGCTGTCTGTATATTGAAAGACAAAGAAAACAATTCTCATTTCCCATGGTCAAAGAACATGGTCTTTAGGACCTGTAATAATTGCTTTCGAGTTTGAGGAGAGTGAACTAAATGGGTAAAATGACCACAGATGTAAAAATATTCCTAAATCAGTATAAAACATTTCTAGGGCGGGGGGCGCCTGTATAGCTTAATCGGTTAAGTGTCCGACTTCAGCTCAGATCATAAACTTGTGGTTCATGGGTTCGAGCCTCGCATAGGTCTCTGTGCTGACAGCTTGGAGCGTGGAGTCTGCTTCAGATTCTGTGTTTTCCTCTGTCTCTCTGCCCCTTCCCTGCTTGTACGCTTTCTCTTTGTCTGAAAAATATCAAAAGAACTTTTTCTGAAAATATAGTTGGCTAACAGTCTTTATTACATTTATACGACCATGGCTCAAATGACTGAAAAACTATTGTTTACCCTAATGAGGGAGAAATTGGTCCCAGAAATCAAACATGTCTGAGGATTTGCATAATAGCTCCAACAGCTAGCTCTTGGATGACCTTGGGAAACTTCCCTGTCCTGGAGTATTGCTTCTCAACTGTAAATTAGAGATAAAAATTGTGGATTTGTTTTGATGATTAAATGGGCTAACATTTTAGCTAGCATAGTACACATGAGGCTTTCAATTGATAGCTGCTACTTCAACTGATTTTTGTTAATATGTTTTTACAAAGAAGACATAATGTTCCTAACAGTGCACTTGAGTTTTAGAATTGTTATATAGACCACTTTATTTTGAACAGACATTGTGATGCTATTAGTGAAGTTGGTGCTGTGGGAAGTTCTGGAGCTAGGAAGAAGTTGATGGTGATGGTCCTTGAGGTGTAGAAGGCCTGCAGACTGGTGATTGAGGGGTTCCTGGCTGTGTCTGTTCACTCCCAGTGACTGATGGGTCAGTCCTTGGTCCATGCACTTGTAAAGTATTTCTTAACATACTCAGGGTGCTGGTTCTATACCTTTAGCTTCCAGAGTTTGAGTTTATAAAAAAAATCCCCCCCCCCCCCGCCCCACTCTGCAGGTCAACAGTAAGCAATATAAACTCACCAGGATTCTCCACAGCATTTTAATCAATTGTCTTCCAGGAGGAAGAATTAAATATACTGTTCAACTTCAACTTGAAAATTCCTGACTTGAAGATATCAAGACCCTATCTAATGTCCCTGTTACTGGGGCCCTGACTTTCTACTGGAGTAAATTTGAGCTGTGAGCTTTCAAAGCTCTGATCTGGCCAACACATTGTTTGGAGTGCCTGAGCTATGACGTGTGTGGTTCACTTGGTATAATCCGTTACAGTGTCAGATGAGCCCTTGTAGTTGGATTGAGTTCATGAGAGTGTGAGTCGGGGAATGTGACCCCAGGTATGTTTGAGAGCCAGCTTACCTGGCCCTCCATCTGCCCTCAGCTACATTGTGGTAGGGGGCACAGGAGCAAGGAAGGCAAGGTAGTAAGATGCCTGGGCTGCAAATTTTGCTTTTAGTGTAACAAACTTGACATTTGATAGTTGAGGGGAAATGAGGCTTAGGTAAAATGATTTCCTGCAAACTTATATAACTGGTTAGTGGCATAATCTGCCTCAAACACACCCAATACTTTCCTTCTCTGGGCCTTGGTATTTGGCTCTTCCCTCTACCTGGAACAGACTTCCCCTTCAGTGCTTAGTTTTTCCCTCCCTCACCATCTTATCTAAAATAGCACTCCTCCGTATTCCTCTCTACCACTTTACTCTACTTTATTTTGCTTTAGAACACTCTGCACTGTCTCACACTGTTAAATATATTCGTTTCCATCTTGATCTGTCTAGAATAGAAGTTCCACAAAGGCCAACTATTTGTACTTTTTGCAGTTGTAGTCTCAAGGGCTAGGAAATGCCTGGCCACATCGTAGATGCTAAATATTACATAAATTAAGGAACAAACTTGTTAATCAGCCATTTATCCATCTACAGTGACCAAGTATTCTACTGGTTGCTGAGGATACAATTGTAAATAGGATAGTCCCTCTCTCAAGATCGTGTCTTCTAGGGGAAGAGAGACCAAACTGATGTAGTGTGTGTTCTATTCTGCAGTAGGAATCTTGATAGGAATACACAGGAGGGTCTCCAGGCTCAGAGATCAGACAAGTTACCCTGTGAAATGTGATGATAACTTAAGCTGAGTCATAGAAGCAGCTTGAGTGAAGCCGAAGTGTGGAAGTGTTGGGCGGGACGGACACCAAGCAAAGGCAGTTCCAAATGGAAATGCCTACAGGAACAGGGGAGCTGTGAGAATTTTAGGAGTTAGGTTGCCTGGATGAGGAGATCTTAAAAAACTTTTTGGCCCAGTTGAATTTATAAACTGATGAAAGAGTCAAATATGTGTACTCATAATATTGGTACATAAAATCCGATACTCTATAAAAACATAGCAAAAGTCCTATTTTCATTTGAAGTGTCTCAGACTTCTGATGTGTATCTTTGACGTTAGTGTCATCATAAATAGAACCCCTGTGGGGTCACCTAACAAAGTCTTCCAAAGCTTATTTTTTACTTTTCTAAAGTCATTTATTCATTCAAGTCGTAAACATTGTAGAGCAACTCCTTCGTGCCAGGCACAGTGATGGGAAATGGACAGAACCGTTCCTCTCAAGGATAGAGCTTACATTTTGAAGGTGGTATGATGGTGCTTTTGAATGTAGATTTGCTATTACTGACAATGTTATCTCTACAGATGCTTATACAACGTTAAGCCATTTCTGCTCTTTTCTGTTTCTTCTGACAGTTACACATGCCCATATTTCTTTTTAAACAAGGTTTTTGAAGTTTATTTTGAGAGAGAGAGAACGTTCGTGTGCAAACATGCATGCACACACACGAGTTGGGCAGGGGCAAAGAGAGGGAGACTGAGAATCCCAAGCAGGCTCTGCTCTGTAAGCATGGAGCATGATGTGGAGCTTGAATTCAGAAACCCTGAGATCATGACCTAAGTTGAAACTAAGATGGGCACTTAATCACCTGAGCCACCAGGTGCCCCCCCATGCCCATATTTCTGAAGAATGTTCATATATGATGTAATTGATCCATTTTAGCTGTTGTCCGCTGACTTTCTATCATCATGGCTTAGGATTTAGTGCTATAACTCACTATCCCCTTTGCTTGCCTTCCATCTCCTTACTCATGTAAGATTGTCTTATTCTGTTTTCTTCTATCACTATTTGGTCATATTTTGCATCTGCAGTCTTATTCACAACTGGAAATTTTGCAGTATATTTTCTTCATTTTGTTTTTCTTGAAGCTAAATGATGTCTTATTTGCTTAGTTATAACTACTGATTACACACACACACACACACACACACACACACCGCTATCCAAAAGACACTCTGCACAGCCCTCCATCAGTTGGTCATGTTGAAGAAAGAAAATGTCTTCTCTGACTTTTGGTGGTCCCATCTCTGTGGTAATCTGTTAAGCATGTAGACAGGTTGCAAATTGCGAAGTAGGGTGCCTTCTAGGTTTTGCTGGAATTTCTTTTGCTATTACCCTTGATATTTCTTTTTAAGATAGTAATATCAGATGTTCATATGACAGTGTGGAATTTCACAAAGCTTTGGTATACTAGATTTAAAAAAAAAAAGCAAAACTAATGTCTGTCAGCTGGGTTGAAGAAGAAATGGTGTACCCCAATGTAGTCATCACTTCCCTATCTTAGGGACGATATACAGTTAGAAAGTTTAGACCATAAGCAAAAGAGCAATGGTCTTTGCAAAAGGAATAAGATGTTTAAAAAGATAGGAGTTTAAAATCTGTGTTTAAAAAATATATATAACAAAATTAAAACTGACATCTAATCAATAAATGCACACTTAACCAATCAGCCTTGGTGACATGTTAGAATTCATGTGTAATAAGTTTTAAATCAGTCGTCAGCTGACTTTTTTCCACATGTGTTGTGTGGTCTATATTGAAACTTCTCTGGCTAGTTAAGGCACAGCTGGGAAAGGCATGCTTTCATTAGATCACCAGTGATGCCAAGATACCGATGATTCTCTATTAGAGCACAGCTTGGAGGAAGCCGCTTCTTGCTTGCTTTGCCCATGTATGCATATGAGCGTTACTCTTCTTGTAAAATACGGCAGGGAAGTCTATTTTGGTTGTCCATCTTTTCTTGCTCTTGTCCTATATTTTCATTAACTGGCTTGTTCAGTGACCTATACATGTAATCAGGAAGTATAAATGGGAAACAAACCAACTCATACACAGCAGGGCATGGTGAAAATTGTGGGGAACTCAAGAGCATGTGTCCCTATGAGAACGTTCCTCATTTCTCAACTGTAGCTGTTATTGCCCAGTATAGTAAATCCTCCCTCCACCCCTTTTCCTTCTTCCTTGCTATTATCCAGCAGTGCAGTTTTTATGTGTAATCTCATTGTGAAGAGGACTTTTGTCCTTTGAGTTGGTCCAGAATTTGGATCGGTAGCCACCAGCTAGGTCTGGCTTTCTCAGTCTTAAGAGAGAATCCCTGTGCTGCTTCTGGCTTGCTGGGTAGAGTTGACGTAGGTGTGTTGCTTCCCAAGGCCGCTTGGCTCCTCCTCTGGCAGATGGCCCTGGCACCCGAGGTTCATCAGCTACTCTTCTGGAGAGCTGGGAATCCACCAAGGGTTTTTGTCTTCTGCGGGGGTTCTTCTATTTCCTTTTTCTTTTGAATCATTTTCTCTCTTACCATGATCATTTTCTTGATCTTTCTCTTGCTTGGGCCAAACATGTTCTCAATAGCTTCATCAAATTAAAAAAAGGAAACATAAATAGCAAAGTGCACTGTGATGACAGCCCTTAACAAATCTGCCTTTTGAGGGTCTCCTGGGTGGCTTAGTGGGTGAAGCGTCTCTGACTGTTGTTGGTTTTGGTTTGGGTTATGATCTCCTGGTTCATGGCATCGGGTGCCCTCTGCTGACAGCCTAGAGCCTGCTGGGGACTCTCTCTCCCTCCCTCGTTCTGTGCCCCGCCCCTGTTTGCACACATTCTCTCAATACATAAACATTAAAAAAACGAAACCCCATGGATTTGCATTTTGAGTCAGAGTTCCAATTTCAACAGGGTTGTCCTTTGGCTGATACATACTTGTCATCCTGAAATCTGCTGTCTTGGGAGTTCTATTTGCTTGGCTTCTTAGTTGAAGCCTCTGTTTTCTTTTTTCTGTTCTGTTCTTCTCTGTTTTCTGTCTTCTTTTAATATTTACTACTACATTGAAAGAAAAGCAGCATATTAAAAATGCAAATGTCATATGCTCAGCACATATAAAAAGTTGCTCCTTTTAACTGAAGTCATTAAGGATTTTTTTTTAGTCTCTACTATTTATTATAGTTTATTGTCAAGTTGGTTTCTGTATAACACCTAGTGCTCAACCCAACAAGTGCCCTCCTCCATGCCCATCACCCATTTTCCTCTCCCCCACTCCCCTTCAGCTCTCCGTTTGCCTCCCTCTCCTTAAGTATTTTTTCCGCTCCTCTCTCCTGTGGTTCTGTGAGGTTTCTCAAAGCTTCTGTTTTCTAGGAGGATGTTCTCTTTCTTGGGAGAACATCTCATTTTGAAGAGGCGTATCCTCCAATAGCTTCCTGAGAGATGGAGGAATACTTACTGTTGAATTTTGGAAGAGACTTTTTATTTACTCATTCAATTGATAGTTGACTAGATAAAGAATTTTAAGTCCATTTGGGGCTCCTGGGCGGCTCAGGTCATGATCTCACGGTTTGTGGGTTCGAGCACCATGTTGGGCTCTGTGCTGACAGCCCAGAGCCTGGAGCCTGCTTCACATTCTGTGTCTCCCTCTCTCTCTGCCCTTTTCCCACTCACTCTCTCTCTCAAGATAAAGACATAAAAAAAACTTAAAAAGATTTTAAGTCCATTTTCCTTAAATTTTTGAAGCTTTTGTTCCATTGTCTTAGTTTTTGATGAGTCTGAAGCCTTTCTAACTCCTCATCTTTTCATTACAGTGATGTGCTTTGATTCGTAATCCGAGTTCAGAAACCCTACCCCTACCGTGTTCCATTACAAGACAATACGCATGATGAAATGTACCAAGGTAGTCTTGTTTTTGTATTTTGAAAAATTCAGAGATGTAACTTTATGAAAATAGCATTTATTTCTTTTTTAACCTTGCATTTTCAGTTCATCCTTTGTCATGTGTCTTGAATCCCTTTTGTCCACTGACATTTGCTTCATTCCTCTTCAGAGTATATGCTTTTTCAATTAAAAAAAAAACTCAGAAAAAGGCATAATAATTTTACTGGTTTGGGGAATAACTCCTAAGACTGTGACTATTGAGTGAGAAAATAGTGAATTTTTTTGTTCTATTCAGCTTCATAAAAATACTGCTTACTGCTCTGAGACTGCATGGATTCCTTGGCCTCTTCTTTTTCCTTTAAGGGCTTTGACCTTGTTTTTCTTTTCCCTGAAATAAGGAAGCCCTTCAACACTATTTTTAGCTGATGCTAAGTAAAATTTTCCTTTCTAAACAAATGCACTCTTTGAATGTGTTAACCTTAGTGCTTTCTTTTCCTAGTCATTTCCCCCTTGAACTTTGCTAATAAAGATTAAGAAACATTGATGGTTTACAGCTATCACTGTTTTTTTTTTTTTTATTTAATGCCAAAGGCTTTTATGGCGGGAGAAGAAATAATTGAATGAACTTAGTTCTTTCTAATTCTGAAAGGTGGTTTAGCATTAGCTCTGAGGACTGCTTAAGGAAAGGTCAGTAAACATGCAAATCACATCTTTGGGTTTAAGTAGCATTTGCCCTACATCTCTGACAGTCTGATTTCATATCATTTTGAGTGATAGAGGATTTGATGTGTGCCTGTTTAAAAAGTGGCAACAACTTAGTATATGTTGAATAGGAAATCTTTCAAGAAGCATAGGTACTAAGATTTGTTGTTTATACCAAAATCAGGCACTTAACACCAGTCTCAAAATAGTGACTTGATAATTCCTTGTGCTTTATATCCAGTAGAGACTTTCAAAATAAGGAGAAAGACCGCATTTGCTTTGCCTCATCTCTGTGTTCATTACAATATATATGAAAATGTTTATAAAAGTATTAAGGTGAATGATCAAAGATTTTAGAGGTTGAAGTAAAATACAGTGGAAAGTTTAGTTTATTTGCAGCCTGACCATTTTCTTGCTTTGTTGGGGTTGAGTGTAAAACAGCAAAATGAAAAACGATCTCAAGAACCTATAAGGAACATAACTCTAAGGTCTGACAATTTTCTTTCTTACTATCGAACTGTAATTGGCACACACCATTGCAGGTTACAGGTGTTCAAGGGAGTGGTTCGGTATTTTGACACATTTCAAGGTCACCATGACAGGTCTGGTTACTGTCTGTCCTCATCCAAAATTATTGCCTTGTTATGGACTGTAATCTGATGCTGCACATGTCCTCCCTAGACTTCTTTTATAACTGGAAGTTTATACCCCTTAATCTCCTTCACCTCACCCCTTGCCCCCTCCTTCCCGGGGTGGGGTGGGGGGGCACCTACTGGATTTCTGAACCTATGAGTCTCTTTCTGTTGATGGTGGTGGTTTAAGATTCCACCTACAAGTGAAATGGTGTTTTTTTCCTGACTTGTTTCACTTAGCATCATACCCTCTGGATTCACTCATACCATCACGAGCATCAAGATTTTATTTTTTTGTGACTGAGTAATAATGTGTATACATACCACATATCCGTCATCTATCAGTGACCACTTAAGTTGTGTCCACGTCTTGGCTATTGTCAGCAGTGCTATAGTGAACATAGGCGTATATATATCTTTTGAATAGTGTTTTCATTTTTGTCAGATAAATATGTGGAAGTGGAATTGCTGGATCATGTGGTCTTTCTATTTTTAATGTTTTGAGGAACCTCTCTACTGTTTCTTCACAGTGGCTGTAGCAGTTTACATTTTCCCCTACAGTGCATAAGGGCTCCCCTTTTCTCCACATTCTCCTCAATGCTTGTTATTTCTCATATTTTTGATCCTAGTTATTCTGACTGGTGTGATTGGATATCTTACTGTGGTCTGGCTTTGCATTTCCCTGATGATTAGTGATGCTGAATATCTTTTCATGTGTCTATTGGTCACCTGTATGTCTTTGGAAAAATGTTCAATTCCTCTGCTCATTTTTAATTCAATTCTTTTTTTGTTGAGTCTTTTGAGTTCTTTATACATTTTGATTCAACCCCTTATCTGATGTATTATTTGCAGGTCTCTTTTCTGATTAAGTAGGTTGCCCTTTCATTTTATTGATGGTTCCCTTTGCTGTGGGAAAAAAAAACCCAAAAAACATTTTCAGTGATAGATTTTTTTGTTGCCCTTACCTGAGGAGATCTAGTTAAAAAAATTATAAAAATCAATGTTAGAAAACTATTGCTTTTTTTTTTTTTGAAATTTTATGGTTTTAAGTCTTAAGTTTTTAAATTCATTTGAGTTTATTTTTCTCTGTGGTGTAATGAAATGGTCTGGTTTCATTCTTTTGCATATAGGTCCAGTTTTCTGAATGCCATTTATTGAAGATTGTCCTTTTCCCATTGTGGTGTTGCCTCCTTCATCATAGCTAAATTAACCACATAAACATGGGTTTATTTCTGGGCTTTCTTGTCTGTTCCATTAATCTGTTTTTTTGTGAAAGTACCCTACTGTATTGAAAACTATAGCTTTGTAGCATAGTTTGAAATCAGGGAATATGATACTTCAGCTTCCTTCTTAAGATTGCTTTGACTTTTTGCAATCTTTCGTGGTTCCATTTGAATTTTTGAATTATCTTAGTTTGGTATAAAATGCCCCTGGGGTTCTTTTTTTTTTGATGGGGATTATTTTGAATCTGTCGATGGTTTGAGTAGTATGAACATTTTAACAATGAATTCCAGTTCTCAGCACAGTATGTCTTTCCATTTATGTCATTTTTAGTTTGTTTCATCATTGTTTTATAGTTTTGAGAATACATGACTTTAGCCTCCTTGGTGAAATCTATTTCTGGGTATTGCAATTATGAATGGGATTAAAAAAATTTCTTTGTGTCCATAAATAAAACAGATTTGTATGTATTTTGTATCTTGCAACTTCACTGAATCCTAAGACCTTTTTGGTGGAGTCTTTAGAGTTTTCTATACATAGTATCATGTCATCTGCAACTAGTGACAGTTTTCTGTACAATTGGTATCATTTTTTTGTTTAGTTTTTGTGGCTAGGGTTTCTAATACTGTGTTGAATAAAAGGATGAGAGTGGGCCTGCTTGTTTCTGATGGTTGTTTAATTTTTTGGGCAATTTGCAACCAAAAGGAACTCAGTTTCATAGGCATAGAATGGTAGTGCATGTATATAAGTAATTCTAGTTTAATCCAAGATATAAAAACTGCAAGGAAGTTTTTAACAAAGCATAAATGGGAAAGCAAGCTGTTTGTTTCATTTGCTTCTAATAGACTTGATTCCTGTCTACAAAGAAAGTATTAGGCTGTGATGTTCCTGTCTAAGTGTTAGTTTCTTAAATAGCATTTTATGTAGGAAGAATATAATAATTTTGGGAAATCATAGCTATACTTTTATGGTTATCATATGCTTCTGCTGATCTTAATTTTTTCTTTGAACTATGTGGATATATTCGGGAAGACAGCCAGGGATTTGATGTAGATAAGCTTTTTATAACTTTATTTTAAAATGAGCTCTCTGTAACCAGAATCAATTGGGTAATGACCACTTCTGTTTTTTTTTTTTTTTTTTGGTCTAAAATACAATTATAATTTTTTCTTTACTCTTCAAGTACGTAATTGTTGCTAGTTAGTTTTATAATTCAACTTAAGTTTGAATCCAAGCAGGAGCCTTATAAAGAGGATTGTTCACTTTTTCAAATTTCAGCCAAGTGTTGAGGACATGAATGTCCAGACTGTCTACATTTGTAACCTGAATGACTACAAAGCATCCAGAGCAGGAACTAGGACTTTGAGTTTGGTCAAGTGTGCTTCAACCAAAGGCATCACCATTCTCTCTGTTGCCACGTAGAGGTCGGGGATGCCAAGTTTATTGTAGTATGGAGCACTTTGAAAAATATGCCCAACTTGTGGTAACAGAAGCTGTTCAGCAATGTTTCAAAACACTGCCTTTTGGCCGTGTTTCAGAGCTTTCTCACTTATGTGTTGGAATACACTAACAGTGGTCATTATGTGTATGACCAAGGGCTGCCTTTTCAGCAGAATTTTAGGAAGTCCGTTCATGTTTATTCAACACAAAAGATGCCCTTCCCTGGAATTGTTGGGGATAGCGGCGCTGTCTACTACAATGTGGTATGCAACCTAGCGGGATAGGCTATCTGTAACGGTTTGATGAAACTTTTCAGGATTTTATTTTATGAAGAGTGATTGTGACCTGGGAAATCCTCGAAGCATCTGAAAATTTGATTGTTGAGGGTATAAATAACCTTCAGATGTAGCATCTCTTCCTTAAGTGTGGTAGGTATACTTTGATAAATATAAATGCATTTCAAAATGAACTTTCTCATATCAGGCCTTGCAAAATGATTTTATTCTTGACGCATATTTATGTGATGTCCTACAGTATTAGGATACAAATGATAACATCAACTAGAACACAAATAAACCATGCTAGTGACTTGTTTTAACCTTACTTTTTGAAGTTGAATTGTTTTCAGTCTTTCAGCTTTGTCAGTACATGTTCATATATATTCATCCAGTCCTTGTAATTTTCAGTTAGTTCATTCTGGTGCGCTGGTGTCTGCCACCTTTTGAAACCAGTAAGTATCCACTAACAAATCTGCAAAGTGAGCATAAAACATTAGTTTCTTTTAAAAAAAAAAATCCCGTTTTAGTTTCCTCCTTAGCTACACTTTTCTGTGTCATCAGTATGTTGTGGTAGGAAACCATAACAAGGGGCGCCTGGGTGGCTCAGTCGGTTAAGCCTCTGACTTCGGCTCAGGTCAGATCTCACGTTCGTGGGTTCGAGCCCCGTGTCAGGCTGTGTGCTGACAACTAGCTCAGAGCCTGGAGCCTGCTTCCAGTTCTGTGTCTCTTCCTCCCCCTCTGCCCCTCCCCTTCTGATGCTTTGTCTCTCTCTGCATCAAAAATAAATAAAACATAAAAAAGAAACAATAACAAATGATGGTCGGATCCTGTTACCCCACATAGAAGCTGAAAACGGATGGTAGCAACTTGATTATATTCACTATCTGGTTAACATAACTTAATATAGTATCCAGGCAAACTTCTATAGGAAGGGTCTTTGGAAGAGAAATGATTTGTTAATTAAATGGCAATGTTCTCAGAATAAACTCTTGATGTCGAAGCCTTAACATATTCCTGTCAGTGCAGAGCATAAACATAGGCCTTGTTTACATAACATTTGTTTCTTGATTTTTCTTCTGCCACAGGATAATTTCATCTTTAGTAGTTTGGGTGTTTCTCTGCAAAACAAATAGTGTTGTTCTAAGCATGTCTTCTCCGGAATTTTAGTTGTTAAAAAACGAGACCATTTTAACAGATTCAGATTCATTACTATGTAATGAAAATTAAATTTTTGATTTAATAATGTTTGGAATTAGTTTTTTCTGCCATCTGACATCTTTATCTCTAAGAATCTTGATAACTGACACCTTTTGGTCCTTTATACAGTCTAATGTTGATAATCTGTAACTGTTAAAATAAGTGACGTCCTGGTTTAGGTGACGTGTTTTGGCGTTAGCTTTTAATTGCATGACCTTGAGTTTTTGAGTTCAGTATGATACATTTGTAACATAGCTCATAAAATTTCTTAAATTCCTCACTTATTTGTTTAACATGAATGTATTATGGAAAGCATTGTTTTTGTGTAATACCTTTGCTGAACTTGATCATGTTTACGATGAAATAAGACATTTAGACTGGAGAAAAGAATTACTGGGGTATATAAATCCTGACTTGGTATAATTTTCATACTGCCTAGTTAGTATCAAACCTTATTACTTATACTATTATCTGAAGGTGTCCTACATTAAAAAGGAAAAGTGTATTTAAGTTGAAAGATCTTTAAAATTTCAGTCTATTTAGATATAAAGTTTTAAAGGAGACCATGAACTATTATGAATTTGAAAACTTGATCCAAAAATTTAAAAAAAATCCAAGGTTGCCTGTTTTGAGTGTTAGACTACCCAGAAATTTAAAAAAAGATTTAGGAAATATTGAGATACAAATATCCTGCAAACTTTTTTCCAAATCCTGGAATTCCCTTCAAGGGTCAGACTTTTGTTAAAAGCCAACAGTAGGTAAACTTATGAATAGTTAATCCAGTTCACAGAAAAACAATAGGAGTAGTGGTAATAGTGATCAGCAGTGCCACTTTCTTGTTAATAGGAAAAATTGTGAAACACAAAGAAGCAAATTAAATGGAGTGAATGCTAAACATTCTACTTGTGGATGCTACACAAAACTCCTTGGCTATAGACAGACTGACAGTGAGGATAATATCCTACTTGAGTGAGTGAGCTGGAGTTCAGGGGGTGCGGTCTGTGGGGACGCTGTGCTGCTGCTTGTTGGTAGGAAGTGCTCTGCCTCGAGTCTTATTTGTCCAGGTGTCCATGGCCTAACCAAGAAGGGTTATGGAAGGAGCCATATAAATTATGTTCAAATAGGAGTCAACCATTTAAGGTTTTTGAATAAATTTTGAAGAGGTTAATTTGTCTTGGTGACTTGCAGCCCTCAGCTGGGAAGCCCTGTTCTGAAGAGCTTGTTAACAGCCCCCCAACTCCCAGTGGGTGGGTGGGGGGTATACATGTATGTTTTGTAACCACATGTATGCATCAATGTGTTAATACATACACAGTGTGCTTGAAGTTAGTCCTGTTTGACAGCCATAGCTGTTAGCTGAAGTGTACTCTTTGACAAACCAAGATCCTAAGAAGGAAGAAATTTCCTTTCTTCAAACACAACTATATTTTGAAGTGTCATAATTCATTTTACAAAATACTGGAAAATGAAGATGTATTTTTACCCAAATACTAACTGAACTCACAGACAGTGGACTTCTTTTTTGCCCCCCCCCCATTGTCATTGCAGTACTTCGTATTTGTCAGGTTCTTGAATATTTGTTGAACGGAGTTACTGAATATTTGCAGAAACCTTATATACTAATAGCCTTTCTAAATAAACGTTGAAGCAGTTATTGCTTTAAAGTTGACTGTGTGCATTTAGAAAATTGTAGGGCAATGCAGTGATTGAGAAGTGAAGTCTATGGTTTTTGACTTAAACAGTCAATAATGTGAGAATGAGTTTTTCTGTTTATATGTATGTAGCATAAAGTGGATCTCTTTCCTAGGGAAGTTATCTTTGACTTAATTATACCTTATCAGATTTTAGTTCAAAAACGTGCTTTTAAGATGTATATTTAGGATGTATATTAAGAGTAATTTCTAGGTTTGTAGTGATAAGTAATCTTTCACTTGAGGACTGTTGACAACAAAGTAATCAACTACTAACTAGAACAGCCATTGAGCACTTTCTTGAGATGACTCTCTTTGGGGGGAGTAAATTTCCAACCTCAGTATCTTATTCTTTATTCATCTGCTTCCTCCTCACAGCCTTTTGTCTGCTTGCTTGCTTTTTCCTCTACCAACTCATTTCCTAACCAGCAGAGAGAATTATTGGTGCCCTATCTTTTAGTGGAAGGCTGCTGGCTCAGTGAGCTAAGCTACCACGTACTTTAAAGAACTAATGGGTTTAGATACTAACCTCCTGTAGGAATTTTTAACAAGGCAGAGGTCCTAGAAACAAAACTATAACCCAGAGAGTTGGTCATTAAAGAATGCCAGACATTTTGGTGGGCAAAGGTAGGATATGTGAGTAATGTTTAGGAACATGTGACAAATCATAAAACTCACATGGAAGCCTTTTGAGTTGTGTAAAATTTCCCCAGTGTTTTTCATTTTAGATGCTTTATGTAATTTTGTGCAGGATCCTAATGAATGGTGCTAAATTATATTCTTAACTGTTAATATATATTAATTTCTATATTGATATTTATAATTCTGTCTTTATAGCCAAGTTTTGCAGTGATATCCAGGAACATTTCGATGATTTATAATACTCAAAACTTCAGAAAGCCTGAAAATTTGCTATTCTTTGCTACAAAAGTAATTAGGGTTGAATTATAATTTAGTAATGTCGATAGGTATTTTATGGGATAAGTAGGGTTTGTTCATAGAATTTTTTGTGAGAAACATTCAACAAACACTGGAATGTCTTCCAATATGAAAAAAAATCAGATGTGCTTTAGCACAAAATATTTAACTTTTCTGTTCTGTATGTTCACATCCTAGATTATCTTTCAGTTTTTAGCATCTTGAATCCCTTTTGAGTTGTCTTGAGTTTTCTTGGACATCTGTTTTGTGAATCTAAATTTTCTCCTGCAAAATGGAACTGATAATTGTCCTAAACATTAACGAAGAGTAAATAAGGCCTCTTCTGGTTGGCTTGGATCTAGGTCTTTGTGTGGGCGGGAGATGGAGTAAAGCCAAAGGCACCCCAATAGACAGTACTGGGACCAAAATGCAAATTCTGTGGCCTGAATTACATGGTACTTCATTGTTGCGGAGCCTTTATTTATATGCATCTGGTCTAGCATAGGTTTTCTCTTGAGACCAATGTATTATGTGGTGATATTTAAGACATCTGGTCACCAGTGAGTGATGCTATGCAGTGACCCTTCTCCATTCCTGTGGTTTTGGTGTATTTGGAGGTTCGGTTTGTGTGGCCAGAGCCTTTCCATGTTGATTTGAGTTGCTTTAATTTTTTACAATATGGAATTCTGTTTTTTTTTTTTTTTTAAACTTGTAGACTTGGTTTATAAAGTCACCTTTAAGATTCAGGCAGGTTAAGGTTAGACTGTGTGAAGGATAACTTTCGTGAGCATGGGGTGAAAGGGAGCATGCTTTTGATACTTTTTTAAGGTATATTTTGAGAGAGAAAAAAGGGAGTGGGGGAAGGGCAGAGAAAGAGGGTGAGATCGAATCATAACAGGCTCTGCACTGTCAGTGTGGAGCACAAAGCAGGACTCCAACTCCTGAAGCAGATCATGACCTGAGCCCAAACCAAGGGTAGGAGGCTTAGCTGAGCCACCCAGGCGGCTAATTTCTACCACACTATGTGTGCTCCACCTTCTTCCTTGGTAGAATACGTGGATGAACCTCGGCTTCTGTATGTTAATTCCCCATGGCCTGGAAAATTATATCTATCATTTCTAATGAGAAGTTTGCTTTATTTGTAATAATTTGCTATATGATGTCTAAGTGGACACGATATACAACTTAGGAAGTTCCTGTATCTTAAGCTAGGACTCGTAATTATACTAATCAGAAGATAAATCTCTTATTTTTTGGTCACGAGTAAACGTCTACAAGTTGCTTGTAGTTCTATCCTGTGTATCCTGCATGTTCATTTTTCCATTTTGTTAGTTGAAAATACAAACTTACGAGTTAAATCTAAGCAGTATGTTGTGTAAATAAACCTTAATCCATTCATTGATACCTCTCTACATTTGGTTTAGTTGGGTAGATCTAGGTACCAGATCCAGTAATCCTCAAACCTAGCTGAATATCAGACCCTCAGGAATTAGAGTAGCTTTCCAGGTCCCTGTATTCAGAAGTTTGAAATAGGAGGCCTTCAGTATCTGCATTTACGAAAAAGCTTTCAAAGATTGTGATGATCCAGGTATGAAAAACACCCCAGTTCTTCATTGTTTAAAAACAATCTCACATGCCTTTTAGTGGTAGCTCCTCTATTTGTCCGGTTTTCATCTTGCATAGCATATTGAGTTGTGTTGTAAAAATTTCCTTGTGAGCTTCCTTTACAGATAGCACCAAAGAGATAAAGAAGTTGGAGGTGACAGTTCCAGTGACACATTGTCAGGTCCTAAGAGGCAGAGGAATACAAGGAATCCAAAAGTATCAAAGCTTCAGTGAGTCAGAAGGCAGAATACAAATACAGCTATAGGAGACCCAGGGCCACTGAGTTCTATGTAAACTGTGGATAACACTTAGCATAAGTCTCTCCCAGGTATTTCATAGGACATACCTCTACTAAAAACTACCCTAAATATGTGTTTAGCATAAGTATATTATCATTACCATTGCTGATCTGAAATTCAAATTTACTGGGACATCCTATATTTGGCAGCCTTACCTAGAAGCACACTGGTATGAAAGGAGGACATGGTGAATGCTTAGACTCAGCAGCATGGCCAAAAGTAGCCATTCAGCTAAATTGGCTCTAGCAACAGGCCTTATTTTAAGACCCCTTATTTTGTTGGTGTGGGTTACTTGAAAGCTAGTTTTGTAGTTGACAGAATAAACTCCTGTTTGCCTTTTTTTTTTTTTTAATATTGAGAGAGGGAAAGAGTGCACACATGTACAAGCTGGGGAGGGGTAGAGACAGGGAGGGAGAGGATGCTGAGCACACCCTGTGCTGTCAGGGCAGAACCCCACATGCAGCTTGATCTCCCGAACCTTGAGATGACCTGAGCCAGTATCAACCGTCTGATGCCTGACCGACTGAGTTGGTCATGTGCTCCCATTTGCTTTGTCTTAGTGGGGAAATAAGTTAGTCGGTTAGTTTTTTGTTTATTTTGTTTTATTTATTTTGTTTGACCTCACTGTGTACAAGTGTACTGTCCATTTGCCTTCATCTACTACTCGCAGTCTTCTGCACATGAATTGAAAACTGCTTTTAGAATCTAAAAATTTAAAGCACATATTTGTGTCATCCCGGTCTACGTGTTCAGTTCTTCTAATCTTGAAGACGTTTTTTTGTTTTTGTTTATTTAAATCTGTTGAATTTTCTCAAATCCTTGAATTTGCTGATAACAGATGTTAGGCCGTGAAGTTGGGAGGTAGCATAGCATGTTTTGCCGGCTAAAATTCTTTTGGGTTAAAGAAGGCAATTGGGAACCATTCTCTTTAAAGGAGTAAGATCTTTGCAGTAATCAACATGAGTTAACTTATTTAAATTCTTAAAGTTGCTGCTAAGATTTCTGTTGGAGGTGCAGACTAGAATTTTGTTAGGGCAATTAACCAGACATTTGAATATATTAGGCTTTATCTCTTCTCTGCAGTTTTCCATTTGAAGCCACCTTACTGGAAAGGTCAGGACAGAACAGCAATGCTGGTTTGCTTGTACTAGTTCTTCTTCAGCCAGACCTTAGGCTTTATTCGGGTCTCAGACCCCCGTCGTGCAGGAGGGACTGGATTCCTCCTGCATTCCCAGGGTGACTCTCTATCAGTCTGTCACGATCCTCCCCCTTCCCTTTGGGAATGGATCCACCAATCCTTTCTGGATAGTGACGTGTAGGGAGAAATAGTGCATGCAAGGGTGCGCTGATTCTGGGAAAGCTGTCTCTCCCCCTTCAGAGTAAAAATACTTTCATCTTTAGTTTTTGTGATGGGAAGATGCTTTGATAGTGAATGTGCATTTCTTTGGAGGCAAGGAAGCTGGACGAAGCAGCACATGGAGGGATACACCTAGATGTAAAAGGCCTGCACCCTTGACAACTTCACTGAGTGACTCAGTTAACTGACCTCAGGAGCCCTCCTGTCTTGAGATGTGTTCACAAACCCCTGTTTTGTTTAATAGGCCCTTTGAGTTGGAGCTTCTAGAACTCCGTCTAATGCACTCTAACCAAATTAAAGGAGTAAAGCAAGTGTTCTCTCACTTCCCCACTATGTGTGTCAGGGATGGATCAACAAAGATGGCAAGCTAAAAACTTGTTTCCTTCCCTTTTTTACAGAGAACCATTTCTCACCTGTGATGTATCTGCTTTAGAAAGAAAGCAAAAACTTCAAACATTTCTGGGGAAAGCAAATTTATCTGCTATTTTCTTTCAAAATCAACTGTCCCAAAGCACTTATTACCTCCTGGAAAAAGCCATTGTGTGGCTTGGACCTGGTCAGCTTGTTTAAGCTTTCAGACAAGTACACAGTTGTCTGCTGCGGAGTCTGTCCAAATTCTTTGTGACGAATATAAAATCACTGTTTCTTCAGCATACATACGGAACTTTGCCATGAAATACCAGATGGTACCAAGGCACAAAGTTCTGCCTGCTTGAGAACAGTATTCTCTGCAAAACAGACTACTCACACTGCAGCTAAGCAAAGAAATCCTTGGGTGTTTCTTAGGCCTTGGAGTCTGATCATGAACTTAGACAATGCACAATGCTGGAATTCTAGGACTGTTCACTGCTCCTCATTCAGTTATGTCACTGCTGGTGTCTTTTGTCAATGGTTATGACAGGATACAGGTGCAGAAAAGCAATAGTGCATGATGATCTCCTCTTCAATTCTAGATTTTCTTCCACTGTAAAGGACTTTGTATCGGCAAATGTTATACTTAGCGGGAATGGGGGTACAGAGATGGCTGACATCCCTGTGTAAGGAATATGTATCCTAGTGAGGAGAAAACTATGCTCTGCAAATGATAGGGCACTTATGAAGTGCACACGTGGCACACCGAAGGTGAGATGACTTCATTTGAGGGGAGCAGGACGAAGGCGATTTCTTGGAGGTTTCATTTGGGTTATTTTCTAAAGGAAGAAAGGGAATCTAGGCAGAGAGCACTAACCTGTGTTTGTTGAGCAAGCATGGCGGATACTGATATGGAGGAAAAGAGAAGAGCTTTGCCTCAACTTGCCAGGCCGATTAAATCCTGTGATGGCTTTGCTAGGCTGTCATGGTCTAGTGTCTTGAGACTGGTATGAAGAATGATTTGCTCAAGAAGAAACCCCAAGGGCAGCCAGTGGCTAAGAGTGTGCTAGTCAGATGCACTTAACTGCCTCCAAATTATGTGAGTTGGATGGTTCTTATCTGGATTTTAGCTTCATATTTGACACAAGGAACCTACCTCATGGGGGCTTAGAATAACCCTTATAAAGAGGTTAGAAATGTGAGTACTATGTGGTAAGTGATCAATTAGTATTAGCTATTACTGGGTATTAATTACGTGTTTATTAAGGGTGGTCAAGGGAATGTCCTATTGTTTCAAAAGGGCAATCCCCTTATCTCCCTTGACATGGTCTACTAGAATTATTTGTAGGAAGACAGGACTAGAAACTTGCATTTATGGCATACTGCTTCTGACTTTGCAGGTGGCGAGGTGGCTGACCATGTGCTGGACTCTTTCCTGTTGTCTGCCTTTTTA
Source organism: Suricata suricatta (assembly GCF_006229205.1). Classification (NCBI taxonomy): domain Eukaryota; kingdom Metazoa; phylum Chordata; class Mammalia; order Carnivora; family Herpestidae; genus Suricata; species Suricata suricatta. Next base: position 27,662,634 of record NC_043701.1, read on the forward strand.
ACCTAATTCATCTCCAAGATGATTCTTTTGGGAAGCCTTAGTGATCTTGTCAAATCTTAATGGAGGAGAGGGTAATTTTCTTTTTCTTTTTTTTTTTTGTGTGTGTTTTCTTTTTTTTTCTGTTTATTTATTTATTTTTATAACATATGCAATTATTTTCCATCATTTACATTACAGTAGTTACAATGACACTCCAAACAGAAAAGCAAAGTAAAAAATCAGAACCCCAACTTCTATTTCATGTAATTAGACTTATACAGAAATTAGAAGGTTAAGTACCAACTAGTTCATCACCTAATTTCACAGCTATCTGAAGTGCGATCGTTATATAGCAGCTTATCTATGATACATTCAAGATACATGATACAATTTATTGCTTACCCTTAAGCTAAAACACAGCCTGCTTAATACCTTTCCTTAAATTCCACCTCTATACTACAGTATACTTGAAGTCCATGCAAAAACGTAGCTACCTTTTATGTAGGAAATGGATGATTAAGTCTTTGTTGTTGTAAAAGCAACTTCATTTAAACATAACCACCCCCACCACCAAAAAAAGAAGAGGAAAAAAAAAAAGTAACGAAAATAATAAGGGAAAAACCCAAGACACACTTCCTAGGGGAAAAAAACACAGAAACACAAACAAACAAAAAACCAGCATGTAATTTCTGTCCTTAACGGAATGTATTAAATAAGCAAACACCACCAAAAAGCAAAACAAGTACTACAATGAGGAGAGGGTAATTTTCATTGCAGTAAGAACATCTCAGAATGGTTCATGAGGTTTATATACCCATAGTCCTCTCTGACTTGCTTGACTGAAACAGGTTGGTAAGGCTGTTATTTATGACAATTGGCATATTAGTCAGGGTTCTCTAGAGAAATAGAACCCATACTGTATCTATATCTATACACATATCTGAGATTTGTTACAGGAATTGACTGACAGAATTATGAAGGCTGAGAAGTCCCACAGTCTTCCCTCCACACACTGGAGGACCAGAAAAGCTGAAGTATTCGGTGAGTCCAAAGGCCCAAGAACCAGAAGCTATGACGTCCAAAAACAGGAAAAGATGAATGTCACAGCTCAAGGAGAAGAGAGATTTCACCTTTTATCAGCTTGTTTCTATTCAGGCTCTCAATGAATTAGATGATGCTTGCTCATATTGGTGAGGATGGATCTTTTTAGTCAGTCTATTGAAGTCCTAATCTCTTCCAGAGACTTCCATAGACCTACCGAGAAACCGTATTTTACCAGTTATCTGTCAAGTGGGCAGATAAAAAATACTCACAATGGTTTGCGTTTACTTTTGAATTTTTTTTTTTAACATTTATTTATTTTTTGAGACAGAGCATGAGCAGGGGGAGGGCAGAGAGAGAGAGGTAGGCACAAAATTCAGGCTCCGAGCTGTCAGCCATGAGTCCGATGCGGGGCTTGAACTCACGAACCACAAGATCATGACCTGAGCCAAAGTCAGATGCTTAACTGACTGGGCCACCCAGGTGCCCCAGTTTGCATTTACTTTTGATGAACTTCTATTAGTTGGTCCCATTAAAGGTGTTCATAGATCCATCTCCTTCTGAAGAGTGGGTGAAACTGTTGCTCTAATGAATAAGAAGGCCCTAAAGCAGGATGTTGGCGGATAACGACCAACAAGATTTGGCAGTTTGCTCTCGATCTATATTCATGTTAAGGAGCATGAAACAGTCTTATTGAATAACTGCACACTTGATTGTCTTTGGTAAGATGAAACTGAACGACGATTTGAAACTCAAAGAAAACCTGCCAGTTGGATAAGTTATGGTCTTGGTGCTGTGACCTGACTGGTTTTGCCCCTTAAGCTTTAAGTCTGTTTTCTCATCTAAAACATGACTGATAATACCTACTTCACTGTCTGACCATGAAGAAACACTAGGCAAATACTTAAGGTTTGCCTTTAGGCCTTTGTGTTCTTCTGCATTAGTTGTACCCTAAGACTTTGCCACAAGCCATATACTGTGGATCTTGTTGCTGTGAGGTCACAGCTATTCGGAGGGATGTAGCATGGTCTTGTTCATCTGCCTTCAGTGGACATTGGACCATCATGCATATTTCTCTATACCAGTGCTGTCTGAACTAAAACAGGAGCCATGTAAATAACTAAAAAATTTCCTGTTGCTTTTTCAAAACAGATGAAGGTCATTTTAATAAATTATCCTGTATACACAAAATGTCTTCCAGTGTATAGCCAATATGCACTACTAGGAGATACTTCATATTTTTTATGTACTATTTGAAATCTTGTACGTATTTTAGACTTTGACCACATGTCAGTTTGGACCAGCCCATTTCAGTTGCTTGGTGGCCAGGTGTGGTTTTGCACTGAACAGCATAGTATTGGGCAGTCTATTTTTAATCGTTCATCTGCATCCTTCTTAAGATTGGTTTTTGTCTCTGGCCTCTGCAACTGGGGAAATAAAACCCCATGTATTTCTAAAATAATAGGTAACAGTTATAAAGCATTTAATATGTGTGTTAAGCAGGTTTTCCCCTATTACTGAGAACAGCCTTCTGTGTATTGCTACCATTCTCCTTGTTTGGATAAGGAATTGGAGACATGGAGAATAAGTGACCTAAAGAGCCTACAAATTGTAGAGGATCCTAGAAAAAAGGCAGTCTAACACCAGAGCCTGTGCTCCTTATTACTGCCCCACTGGCACCTGTAACTTTGTTAATGAAAGAGGTGAATCTATCTGATTAGCGGTTGTCTGATCCACTGTGGTGGATTGAGGTAGTCTTGAGGTTTTATGACTGCGTGATAAGCCTGCTCAATTGTGGGGGCAGATGAACATGAGAATGGAAGATGTAGCTGTCCTGGTAAGGAATAGTTTCATAGCAGCTGGTGTTTCTTTGTTCATTTGTTCATTCTTAAAAAAAAATAAGAAAATATAGCACATTGTATGTGCTAAAATGTGCTCTTATCCCGATGCGGATTTTATTCTAGTGAGCAGACTTTAATAAGCAAAAGAAAACATACAATCTGTGACACAACGGATGGTGATAAGCACTTCTTATTGGTTGGGGGTGGGGAGAGTGACTGAGCAAAACAGAGTAGTATGGTGATTAGAAAGAGTATAGGCTTTAGACCAGGATACTGGTTTACATTCTTTTCCTGCCCCTTTATCAGATGTGAAGTTAGGCAAAGTGCTTAATTTCTTTGAGCTTAATTTCCTCATGTATAAAATGAAGGTGTAGATGAACACTTTATAGGAGACTAAGGAAGATTTAAGGAGACTTGTGTGGAATGTGCTTAGTGCAACAAGGAAATGGATAGAATTCATAGATTTAACTTTCCAGGTTCCAGTATTTACTAGCACCCCCCGACGTCCCCCAATCCCATAATGGCCTGTAATTTTTCTGAGGCTTGAATTGTTTTTTAGAAGGACAGTGAGAATGGGGATAGAAGTAGTTCACTTAGTGGCTAAGACTAGCCTGAAGCCTATTATGCAGTGGGATTTTGCTTTCTTTACTCATCTCTGTATATATTTCATTGTAAAATGTTTTAAAGCAATGTTTGCAGACTTGAAGCTTTTTAATACTCACTTTCAATACTGTCGGACAATAGAATTCAGTCTGGCAGATAACTTTGTTTTTAGTCTCTATCAGGCACTTAAACCCTAGGGTTCACTGTTCATTGGGTCAAGTTTACTAGATAAAGATTTTTTTAATATATAAAATAATATGAAATAAGTATTCTATTTAAGAACTAAGATAACCTATCCATCAAGGGATGGTAGTAATATATGGCATTTTCATCCTAGTTGGGTATCTCATCGGGGTTTGTATCAGTTATGATTTGATTCAGTTCCATATTGCTAATGAACTCCAAATGAGAGTGATCTGTATATACAGAAGCTTATCTTTCTTTTATGTTAAAGGAAGTTGGGGGGTAGGTGGTCCAGGGTTACAGTGGCTCCTCCATGTTGAATAGGGCATCAGGCTCTTTCTATCTTCCACCATCTTTATGGGCCAACCTGAGAGTTCCTACAAACACCTCAAGTTCCAGTATACTTAGTAGGAGAAGAGGAAAGAGATAAGTGTTGGCTTTTCGGCTCCCTTTACAGTTTCCTACAAGTTGCACACACTTTTGCTTACATCTCTTAGGCTTTAACTTAGACCTATTAAATGAGACTGTTATTTGCAGTCTTAGCTAGGGGTATTCACTGTTCCAAATACCTGTGCTTACAGAGGAGGGCAGGAAAAGCTATTTGGATAGGAAACTACTAATAACAGTGCCATCAGCAGTATTTATAACTTAAGAGACCTGGCCACCGTCCCTCTGTTTTCTCCTGATAGGCAGTTTGGAGAGATTTATGGTTTCGGAAACATGAAAGGCATAGATTATTTTGCCCTAATAGTGGTTTTGTTCGTTTTTTTGAGAGAGAGTGAGTGAGTGTGCACACAAGTGAGGGAGAAGCAGGGGAACAGGGAGATTGAATCTCATGCAGGCTTCATGCCCAGCGGGGAGCCTGACACTGCAGTGGATCTCAGGACCTGAGACCGTGACCTGAGCCAAAACCAAGAGTGGATGCTTATCGGACTGAGCGACCCCAGGCGCCTCGCTCCAGTGGTTTTATGTACATCTTTTTGACTGCCAGAATGTTGGTAGGGAGGGAAAAATGAAAATAGCTTCTCTACTTCCTTCTTCTGTTAATATCTTTTAGTATATCTCATTAATAAGCATTAAAGCTATGCTTGTGTATTTCAGAGACCATCTGTGCCTGGACTAAATCCTTTTATTTTCTTGAAAAAGATTTGTTGGTATCTCTTTGAGGTATGCATAAGCCATGACCCAGCCTCCAATCCTAGAGGCAGACACCACGCCCACTAGTTACCTACCACTTTGCTTCGGAATCTGTGATCACTTTTATGTGGATGTCACACAGCCCCCACCATGAGCGTGAAGACTCCTGATGGGGGAGAGCAGGTCAGAACAGGCTTTGCACAGCAGTGCTTTCAGGGTGCCCAGATTCCCGACTGACATAAATGGCTGGTTTCCTGCTGTAGTCAAGATGCTGGCCTAAGTCTTCAGTTGATCATGACTGAGAATTAAAATGCTAGAATCTAATTTGAAAATGAAGCAAAAAAAAAAAAAAAAAAACCTAGGTAACATAAAACATATTTGAACATTGAAAATTAAGTGTCTTTTCTGTGGCAGTTATTATGGATAAATTATCACTGCCAGCCAGAAGTCATAAAACTTAGCTTTTGCTGTTAGTATTCAGAGTGTTCTGTTTATAAGCCTAATCTCTTGGCTGTATTTAGATATTTGCAAGGATATTTATGTGCTAGTTTCTGCAATTTAATTTCATACAAAAAGCTCTCTAAAAATCCCCATTTGATAATTTTTGCATCAAAATTTTCTCTATTTGAAAAATATTATGCATTCATTGGTAAATATACTCTTGTTTAAGGCAGTATATGGGCAAAACTAAAATACAGGATGAATCCTAAGGAAGTCAGTTGCCCCAAAGAATGTTAATCAATAGATTATGTCAAACTCGGGCGATTCCATGTAATAACAGGTCTCCTGTTTCTTAATCCTCAGCTGAAATTTTCTTAAAAAGACCTGGTTGAAGACTACATAATACCACCTTATGTTAGTGGACATAAAGCTAGTAGAGTTCTTTGGTCATAGGGTGAAGGAATTAGAATTCTAAAAAATTTTAATCAACTCAAATAGTAGACCAAATCTAGCAAGATGAAACATAGCTTAATGAAACACATGTAAGAATGTTCTAGAAATTTGTTTATAAGCATAATGTGAGTCTGTTGATTTGACTGCCAAGGAGACTTCATTTGTTTTTTGTTTGAATTAAGAGTGCTTAGCATGTAGGAAGTGTTCTTCCCCTTTCTGTGTTGCCCACACGGTCTTAGGAGAATCACGACCAGTTGACACTGTACTTTTTAGGACACACATGACAGTTGTAATGAGTTCTATTTGTATGTTACATCTTTTGGTGTGGTTTTTCATACTTACCTGTAATGAACTTCTATTTAAAGATTAAATGCTTAATTTACGAATAAACCTTTAGGATGTTGGGAAACTGGCAGACTTTATCCTGAAACGCAAAGATTCACAAAGAAGCCAGTATTTGTCTTCCAGATCCTGAATAGCTATGTTGAAGACAGTAACGTTTAGTCTGTTTTGTCTTAGTGCTAGAACTAGGATTGTGTGAAAGTCCTAGGGGGAAGGAAGCAAGTTTCAAATCTTGAAAACTAGTATAGGCTTCATGTGAGGCAATGAAGGTGTCTGTTAGCTTTAATACATTCAAAGGGAGGCTGAGAGATGACTTCATAGAGATTTTGAAAAGTTTAATGCATTGATCAGATTATTAGATGATTGCTACAGTTCTGATTTTTTTTTTTTTCTGGTCCAAATTTCTTTCAAATTGTAAACCTTGAGATGTTACTACCAAAAAAAAAAAAATAGTGGGACTGTCAAGTTCAGATTTTCCACTTGAAAGGAGAACTGAAAAGTCAGTTCATCTGTTGTCGAGTTTCCCTGAAGGATGATGACATCTAGACTATATGCAACGGAACATAATTGTTCTGTGCTAAAACGTGTGCAAAGTTGCTCTCCTGGCTTAGTTAAATCTAAATTAAAATCTTAGTGAAGAGTCCTGTGATTTTAAAATCTAAAATAAATATAGCAGTATAGGTTGAAAAGTCTTTTTTACTTATTTTCCATCTGTCCAGTGCCCAATAGCTATCCTCCTTTTCTACTTTCCATCTGCATGTGGAAACATACTCACATATGTGTTCTAATTTTGCCCATTTTCAATGGGAGTGGTGGCTTATTTTTATATCCTATTCTATAACTAGCTTCCCTCCCCCAAGATATTTTGCAGATCTTTTCATATCCATACATAAGAGAAGTTTCTTCTTTTTATAGAGCAAATAGTATTACCACTGTTTGGAGGTAGCATTTATTAGCCCTCTACTTAGGAAAATTTAGGCTGTTAGCTTTTTTCTGTTCCTTGCTGCCACTGGGTGGAGGGGTGGGGGATGACTGGCTGCTGCTGTGCTGGAAGCTAAAATTGGCCCCAGTTAACTGCAGTTTACATTCAAGCCTTCCCCTGTAAATTGCAAGCCCTCAGTAGACTCCAGAATTCCAAAATATATCAGACAGAAACTGCCAATGCAATTGTAGTCTAGGTGGGAGAGATTTCTGGTGCTTCCTACTTCACCATCTTCCCAGAATCCTTCCTCTGTCATGTAGATCTAATTTGCATTTTACTTATTATGAATGAAGTGAGGAATGCTTTCATAGCTTAAGAGTCGATTTCTTTGCATTTAACCGTTTGGTCTATTTTTTCTATTGACTTGTCAAATTCTTACAGTGTCTGGGATCTGT
>NC_043701.1:27670130-27753884 GCF_006229205.1 Suricata suricatta
TTGGATCTAATTCTTGGGTTTATTCCGTTAGTCTCTGCTGATGTGTAATATGCTTTATTTTGATAATGCAGACAGATTTTAGGGAACTCTGCTTTCTAAACAGCTATCCCTGCTGCCAGATTTTAAATTTAATTTCCTTTCCCCCCCTCCATATCTTTTGTGGAAATACAGACTTCTATACTAAAAAAGTACTTTTTTGACTTTTCATACATTACTAGAATAGTGGCTGTCATTGCAGATCTTCAATATAACTGCAGTAATTGTTATTCATAAAAAAGTTCAAGTTGGACTTCTAGCCAGGTGCCTCGGCCCATTTGTGAACTATACCAAGTGTTGGAGTTTCCAAGAAGATGGTTTTCTCTGCTATCCTGGACTGGATTGGTATTCATGATTTTTCCATGCTATAATCCCCCAAAAGAAGTAACTCATTGGTACAATGGCAAAATGAACACTTTAAAGAACAAAGTGCATCTGATAAAAGAAAATGGAATGAAGTTTCCAGTTTTTGAAAGCTACTTACCTTTTTTTTTTTTTTTTTAAATCAAATGAGGGAGATGGAGCAAAGGCTCAGTAAGATCCCTTCCCGTCTGTGGTCATATGCTCATTTTTCCATGTTCCTTAGGTTACCTGGACCCTTGGTTTGCAAGTTGAAGCCCTTGCTGGCGCTTTCTGGGTTTGGCAGCAAACGTGCTTTAAGCAACTGCTGTCTTGTTTCCATCTGGGCCTTTTGTGTGAGCCGTGCTTCAAGAGCTAATGTCACGGACTCCATTTGCCTTGCCAGTTCTTACACACACAAGGTCCCTGCTTTCATTCTCCTTATAAAGTGGAAAGTGTAATATAATGGTGATAGTTCTGCATTTGAGGTTGGTTTAGCTTTCCCTAAAATGAAGGAGATAACAGTTAAAAAAAAAAAAAAGTTGGAGTGGTATTTCTTCTTTGCTCAGGGTAAGAGGTTTCTTATGCTGGGATACAATAGGACATTTCTATGTAAGTCTGTTACAACCAGCAGCATTTTCTTTACAAACTCTCTTATTAGATTCCTGAATAAACCGCACTTTCTTTTGAAAGTGCTTGTCTCTCCTATTGGAATGGCATTTTAATAAATCTTTGGAACAGATTTAAACTTAGGTCACATCAGCCTTCTGTTGGAAGCCAAATCATACCAGTTTGTTTAGTTTTCCTTCCTAATCCTTTAATCATTTTATCCTTAGCATATTTCCAAATGCTTCACATCTCTCTGTAGAATCCAAAACTGAACTGAGTTCTTTAATCATCTGATGAGGAGTGAATGAAATGGGAAGATCACTTCTTTCCTATTTCTATGTATGTTGGGATTGTGGTTATTTTTCTGCAAGTAAGCATTTTCACCTGCTGTGGGACCTACTGTGTGCCACATCTTGTGGAGTCTGTGTCCTGTAGTCCGGGCTGGCTTCAGGGGCAGTTGCCCAGGGCTTCATGCTTCGAAGAGTCCCTGCTTGGTGGAAAGTGGTGTTACTACTGTCTTGAAATCCTTCAATTTTTAAAAAGAGGCTCCTGAGTCTCCTATTGCCTTGGGCCCTGCATATTAAATAGCTGATGCTGCTGGTCACTGATGACTACAGAACATAGCTGGTAAGTCAGGGTTTGTGTCCCACACACCTTTAATAATAATTAGGGCAGCCCGACCTGAGTGAGGCAGTCTGGTTGTGAACTTGAACTCCCCTCCTTGGTGTATAGCTCTTGCTTGGTATGCTTAAGTAAGGCACACTCTGCCTGTTGCTTCTCTCTTGTCTGGATTGGTGTTCGAATCAATTCTTTATCTCCTCTCAAGCGTTGAGATATGTTCATGGAATCCAAACTCTTAGCATCCAAAAGATGTTCTTTCCAGAGGATTCTTTGTCAGGGTTCTTTGGTCCTTTGCAGCCTTCCCTCCTTTTGCCCTTGACCTAAGGTGGCTGTTCATTCACCTGCAAGCACCCTTGTTCTCTCTGCGGTATGAACTCAGGACAGTGCACAATTCTGCACAAATCTCATCCGGATTTTAGATTCTACCTGTTTCTACAAAGAGACCAGGGTAGTAAACACAGGAGCTCCATCTGGCATAGAAACTTGTATTGCATTGCAACGTTAGGATTCCAAAGTATGGGGAGGTGAACTGGACATGTTTTAAAATTGAGCCATTAAAAAAATAAATAAATAAATAAATAAATAAAATAAAATTGAGCCATAGTATAAGTAGTGGGAGGTTTTTTTTTTTTCCTTTAACATAAAGCTAATTCTGGGTGTCAGATATAATGTTTAGCTATTAACACTTTTAAGAATGGTTACATTTCTCAGATTGGCTGATTTTTTTCAGCTAATTCCCTCCTTTTCTTCCAGCTTAACAAGCAACAGTTGCAGTTACTGAAAGAAAGGTTCCAGGCCTTCCTCAACGGAGAAACTCAAATCGTGGCTGATGAAGCATTTTGCAATGCAGTTCGGAGTTACTATGAGGTAAGGTTAAAGAGCTTTGTTTTTGATATTTTAATGCTTAAAAAGATTTTTTAAAATGGCTTTCCTGTTTTAAGAAACTCACTGGTAGGATAGGAAGGCTATGAGTTTGGAATCTTCCTGAAAGCATTGTCAATTTTATTTTGCAATTTAAAAACTCTTAATTCCACAACCTGGTTTGGAGAGATAAACAGAATTGGAATTTACTCACATCTTTTCGAGAGAAGTAAACTGTTTAGAAAATCTTCTGGCAGTGATTGATACAGCTCAGTATAGCTACTTTGGGTCCACATGTCTAAATTATCCTTTTTAATTGGGATTTCAATAGTAAATTGCTATCTTGTGCCATTTTGTTCCCTAAGCTTTATAATTAAGGCTGGTATTAATTTCAATAGGATAAATTGAATTCTCTTTTCTCCCTGGAGGAATAATACTACGCATACCACCTTGCTTATTTGTTCTGAGTTTAGTTTGTGATTCATCAGGAATTCTCTGTGGATTCCCTATGAGCACCAGTTTTCACACATGGTCATTAACTGCTTCAGTGAGTTGCCAGTAGATGTTAAATTTAGAGAACTCCCTTTTTCTCCTAAGCATTTCAGAGTCATGGGGGGGGGGGGAGATGCATTCCTTTTATTGTGTAGATGGTCTAAATCTTTTGCTGTGGAAGCAGAGCATGCAAACATATTAGGGGACCGACTGTGTAAGAGCTTGTAGTACTATATCTGCAAGTTGCATGTAAATCTGAAGTTATTCCAAAATAAGTTCTTAAGCACATTAAAAAGCATAATATGACCTGGCCACACTTTGACAGAGGCACACTTAAGCTGTGATACTGGAAAGACTGCATTCTAACGAAAGTGCCCTCATTGTATTCTACATGGGGATTTTGTTCTCTTCTGGGTGCCCTATATAAAGATGCGGATAAAATAGGGTTTGGAACATGCTGCATGTAGATTGTTTGAAGAAATGGGAAAGGTTTCATCCAGAGATGGATTATGTGGTATTGAATGTGGAGCCAGTGGTAAAACTAGCACTAAGTTGCACACTAGAGTGGGGAAATGGCAACCTAACGTCAGAGTTGCACTGCCTGCCCCAGATGCAGAGTGGCTGGTGTGGGCAGCATCGCTGGAGGCTAGATTCTGGCTGCACTTGACAGTCACTTGGGAGGCATATTGCACCAGTGGGTCCTGGAACTTTGCCCTGGGTTCGAGACTCAGAATTGCAGAATCTGTGCTTACCAAAGTTCCTCAGGTGGTTCTGCAATTGGTAGGTTTTTAAGCAATGGAATTAGATGATTTTGCGGGGATTGTTACAGAAAGAGTGACAAGGTACTGAAGGGGGGGGGTTGGACTGGGTGGCCAAGGGTTTTCTAGTCTCTGGATAGTATTTCCAGCCAGTGTTTACTTCTGAGACTATATCCACCTTGCCTTTGTGCAACTCAGAGCCATACTGAGGTTGGTGATATTAATCATGTGTTTATGGAGGCTACATTCCTGATTCACGTTTGGGAGTTATTCTCAAGGTGGCACACAGTTGGTGCTTAAACTCTTGAACAAGGTTATTCTGTTCAATAACTATGGCAAAACTTCTCAATTTTTTTCCTCATAAGTCATATTTTTGTACACTACACTGTGACTAACAGTGCTGGGAGTCTCTCTTTATGTGGTATTTTTTACGGCTCAATAAAAATCCCTAATTTATTCCTTCCAGTGTCTCTCGTAAAGACTACAAATGTTACCCACAAATGAAAGGTAGAAACTAAAGCTCACAGATGTTCTAGGACTGGCCCAGTAAGCATCTGAGTTAAACCTGAATCGAGATGTTCAGACTCCTTCTGAGAGAACTGTTTCCATTACCATTTTGAATACACCTGTGTCAAGTAATATGTGTAAAACACTTCAAAAATATTTTTATTCTTCAGAATAAACCTTTTAAGCTGACTTCACCTCATTTTTATATTTTGTTTTTATTTTGTTTACTTATCTTTATTTATTCTTGAGAGAGAGACTGAGTGTGAGCAGGGGAGGAGCATAGAGAGGGAGACACAGAATCTGAAGCAGGCTCCCGGCTCTGAGCTGTCAGCAGAGAGCCTGACACTGGGTTCAAACCTAGGAACCATGAGATCATGACCTGAGCCGAAGTCAGATGCTCAATAGACTGAGGCATCTAGGCGCCCACAGATTTCATCTAATTTTAGAGATGAAATTGACAAGTATTAAAATCTGTATTGCTAATTAATAGCAGAACTAACACCACTCTTTGCACTAAAGCTTTTTCTTGAGCATGAGACAGAGTGTGAGTCAGGGAGGGGCAGAGAGCAAGGGGTGGAGAGAGAATCCTAAGGTGGCTCCAAGCTGTCAGTGTTGGGCTTGAAGTAGGGCTCTCTCCGAAAAACCACGGGATCATGATCTGAGTGAAATTCAAAAGTGGGATGCTTAGCCAACTGACCTCCCCAGTTGCCCCTCCCTTAAAGCGTTTTTAAAATTTTTTAATTTTTTTATTAATATAATTTGTTAAATTGGTTTCCATACAACACCCAGTGCCTCCAACCTCCATGTGCATCACCTTGCCCCTTTCCCCATCAACTCTCAGTTTGTTCTCCATATTTAAGAGTCTCTTGCAGTTTGCCTCCCTCCCTCTCCTTAACTATTTTTCCCCTTCGCCTCCCCCATGGTCTTCTGTGAAGTTTCTCAAGATCCTCATATGAGTGAAAACATGGTATCTGTCTTTCTCTACCTGACTTATTTTGCTTAGCATGACACCCTCAGGGTCCATCCACTTTGCTACAAATGGCCAGATTTCATTCTTTCTCGTTGCCAAGTAGTATTCCATTGTAAATCTAAACCACATCTTCTTGATCCACTCATCAGTTGATGGACATCTAGGCTCTTTCCATGATTTGGCTATTGCTGAAAGTGCTGCTATGAACTTTGGGGTACATGTGCTCCTATGCATCAGCACTTCTGTATCCCTTGGATAAATCCCAAGCAGTGCTATTACTGGGTCATAAGGGAGTTCTATGGATAGTTTTTTTGAAGAACCTCCACACTGTTTTCCAGAGCGGCTGCACCAGTTTGCATCCCCACCAACAGTGTAAGAGGGTGCCCTTCTCTCCACATTGTCACCAGCATCTATAGTCTCTGGATTTGTTCATTTTAGCCACTCTGGCTGGCATGAGGTAATATCTCAGTGTGGTTTTGATTTGTATTCCCCTGATGATGAGTGACGCTGAGCATCATTTCATGTGTTTCTTGGCCATCTGAATGTCTTTGGGGAAGTATCTATTCATATCTTCTGCCCATTTCTTCACTGGATTATTTATTTTTCTGGTGTGGAGTTTGAGTTCCTTATAGATTTTGGATACTAACACCTTTATCCAATATGTCATTTGCTGATCTCTTTTCCCATTCTGTCAGTTGCCTTTTAGTTTTGTTGATTGTTTCCTTTCCCATGCAGAAGCTTTTTATCTTGATGAAATCCTAATAGTTAATTTTTGCTTTTAATTCCCTTGCTTTTAGAGATGTGTTGCATGAGAAACAGGTATGGCTGAGGTCAGGGAGGTTGTTTCCTACCTTTTGATGGTTTCCTGTCTCACATTCAGGTCATTCATCCATTTTGAGTTTATTTTTGTGTATGGTGTAAGAAAGTGGTCTAGTTTCAGAGTCTGTCATTTTCTGTCAGATACTCTTCTCTGCTTTGTCAAAGATTAGTTAGCCATACATTTGTGGGTACAATTCCAGGTTCTCCATTCTATTCCATTGCTCTGTGTCTATTTTTGTGCCAATATCATACTGTCTTGATGATTACAGCTTTGTAGTAGAGGTTAAAGTCTAGGATTGTGATGCCTCCTGTTTTGGTTTTCATCAATTTTACTTTGGCTATTAGGGGTCTTTTGTAGTTCCATACAAATTTTAGGATTGTTTGTTCTAGCTTTGAGAAGAATACTGGTGCGTTTTGATTGCGATTGCATTGAATACGTAGATTGCTTTAGGTAGTATTGACATTTTAACTGTATTCTTCCAATCCATGAACATGGAATGTTTTTCCATTTCTTGTGTCATCTTCAATTTCCTTCATAAGCTTTCTATAGTTTTTAGCATGTAGATCTTTTGTATCTTTGAGATTTATTCCTAGGTATTTTATGGTTATGGGTGTAATTGTGAATGGGATCAGTTTCTTCTGTTGCTTCACTATTGGCGTATAGAAAGGCAACTGATTTCTGTACTTTGGTTTCCTACCCTGTGACTTTGCTGACTTCATGGATCAGTTCTAGAAGACTTCTGGTGGTGCCTGTTGGGTTATATAGAGTATCCTGTCATCTGCGAGAAGTGACAGTCTGGCTTCATCTTTGCCAATTCTGATGCCTTTTATTTCCTTTTGTTGTCTGATTGCAGACATTCCAGCACTAAGTTAAACAATAGTGAGAGGGGACATCTTTGTTGTGTTCCTGATCTCAGGAGCAAAGCTCTCAGTTTTTCCCCATTGAGGATGATATTAGCTATTAGCTTTTCATAAATGGCTTTTATTTTTAAGTTCCTTCTATCCTGACTTTCTCAAGGGTTTTTAAGAAAGGATGTTGTATTTTGTCAAATGCTTTTTCTTTGTCTATCGACAGGATTATATGGTTTTTATCTTTTCTTTGATAATGTGATGTATCACATTGATTGCCAATATTGATTGCCCTATAACCCAGGAATGAATCCCACTTGATCATGGTGGATAATTCATTTTATATGCTGTTGAATTTGATTTGCCAGTACCTCGTTGAGTATTTTTTCATCTGTAATCAAGAATATTGACCTGTAGTTCTTTTTGGGGTTTTTTGGGGTTTTTTTTTTTGTTGTTTTTTTTGTTTGTTTGTTTGTTTGTTTGTTTTTTTGCTGGGTCTCTATCTGGTTTGGGAATCAAAATGATTCTGGCTTCATATAATGAGTCTGGAAGTTTTCCTTCCATTTCTGTTTTTTGAAATAGCTTGAGAAGGATAGGTATTAACCCTGCTTTAAACCCAGGGAAGCCAACTGGTTCAGGGCTCTTATTTGTTGGGAGATTTTTGATAACTGATTCAAATTCTTTACTAGTTATGGGTCTGTTCACATTTTCTATTTCTTCCCGTTTGAGTTTTAGTGTGGTAGTGTGTGGGTGTTTAGGAATTTGTTCATTTATTCCAGGTTGTCCAATTTGTTGGCATATAGTTTCTCATAGTATTTTCTGATAATTGCTTGTATTTCTATGGGTTTGGTTGTAATAAATCCATTTTCATTCATAATTTTATCTATTTGTGTCCTCTTTTTGAGAAGCCTGGCTAGAGGTTTATCAATTTTGGTTATTAAAAAAAAAAAAAAAACAAAAAAAACAACTCTTGGTTTCATGGATCTGTCCTACTGTGGGTTTTTTTTTTCTTTTGGATTCTATATTCTATAAGCTTTATTATTGCTATTCTGCATTTGGGGTGTCTTCTATGTTCTGCTTTTAGTTCCTTTAGGTGCACTGTTAGATTTTGTATTTGGAATTTTTCTAGTTTCTTGAGATAGGCCCGAATTGCAATGTATTTTCCTCTTAGGACTCTCTTTGCTGTATCCCAAAGGGTTTGGATTGTTGTATTTTCATTTGTTTCCATATATTTCTTAATATCTTCCCTAATTGCCTGATTGACCCATTTGTTCTTTAGTAGGATGCTCTTTAATCTCCATGCTTTTGAAGGTTTTCCAGACTTTTTCCTGTGGTTGATTTCAAGTTTCATAGCATTGTAATCTGAAAGTGTGCATGGTACGATCTCAAGTCTTATGGGTTGTTTTGTGACCCAGTATGTGACCTTTCTTGGAGAATGTACCATGTGCACTCAGGAAGGAAATATATTTTGCTGCATGGAATGCAGCGTTCTAAATATATCTGTCAAGTCCATCTGGTTCAGTGTATCCTTCAGGGCCATTGTTTCTTTCCTGATCCTCTGTCTAGATGATCTATTGCTGTAAGTGGAGTATTAAAGTCCACTGAAATTACCATATTCTCATCAATGAGATTGGTTATGCTTGTGATTGTTTTATATATTTGGGTGCATAGTGAATTTGGTACATAGACATTTATAATTGTTAGCACTTCCTGATGGGTTGACCCTGTAATTATTATATAATGCCCTTATTCATCTCTTGTTACAGCCTTTAATTTAAAGTCTAGTTTGTCTGATAGAAGTATGGCTACTCCAGTGGTTTTTTGACTTCCAGTAGCATGAAAGACCTCTATCCCCTCACTTTAAATCTGAAAATGTGTCCTCAGGTCTAAATGAGACTCTTGTAGACAACAACAAATAGATGGGTCTTGTTTTTCATCCATTCTGGTACCCTAGCTCTTTTGGAGCATTTAGTCCATTTATATTCAGTGTTGTTATTGAAAAATATGGGTTTAGAGTGTTAACTGTAGGTTTCATGCTTGTGGTGATGTCTCTGGTACTTTGTGTTCCTTGCAACTATTCCCTCACAGAGTCCCCCTTAGGATCTCTTGTAGGGCTGGTACAGTGGTGATAAATTCCTTCCATTTTTGTTTGGGAAAATCTTTCTCTCTCCTTCGATTCTGAATGATAGACTTGCTGGATAAAGGATTCATGGCCGCGTATTTTTCCTGTTTATAACATTGAAAATATCCTGCCATTCCTTTCTGGCCTGCCAAGTGTCAGTAGATAGGTCTGCTACTACCCTTATGTGTCTACCTTTGTATGTTAAGGCTCGTTTATCCCTAGCTGCTTTCAGAATTCTCTTTATCCTTCTATTTTGCCAGTTTCACTGATATGTCATGCAGAAGATCGATTCAAGTTATGTCTGAGGGGAGTCCTCTGTGCCTTTTAGATTTCAATGTCTATTTCCTTTTCCAGATTGGGGAAGTTCTCAGCTATGATTTGTTCAAGTGCCCCTTCAGCCCCTTTCTCTCTCTCTCCTTCTGGAATTCCTGTGATATGTATATTGTTCTGTTTGATTGCCTCACTTAGTTCTTGAATTCTCCCCTTTTGATCCTAGATTCTTTATCTTTTTATCAACTTCCTCTTTTTCCATAATTTAATCTTCTAATTCACCTATTTTCCCCTCTGCCTCTTCAATCTGTGCTGTGGCCGCCTCCGTTTTATTTTGTACCTCATTTATGGCATTTTTTATTCATCCTTTTAAGATCCTTGATCTCTACATGATAGAGTCTGTGATGTCTTCTATGCTTTTTTTTAAGCCCAGCACTTAATTTTATGACTTATTGTTCTAAATTCTTTTTGTTATGTTGCCTTTTTTTAATTTTTATTTTTTTATATAAATACTGAGTGTGAGTGAAGGAGGGTCAGAGAGCCTCCAAAGCAGGCTCCAGGCTCTGAGCTGTCAGCACAGAGCCTGACGCAGGGCTTGATCTCACAAACTGAGATCATGACCTGAGCTGAAGTCAGCTGCTTAACCAACTGAGCCACACAGATGCCCCTGTTTTGGTCAATTTTTTAGCTGTCACTTCTTCCTGGAATTTCTTTTGAGGAGAATTCTTCTGTTTTATCATTTCGGCTAGTTTTCTTTCCCTTATGAGTTTTAAAAGCTTGTTTGTTATGTGCTCTGCACGTGCAAGTACTGACATTAAAGGGGGCTCCTGCACTGTCCAGGGCCTGGCTGTTCAGGAGGTGTTTTTTGGAGAGGGTTACTCTCTGTTGTTGTGACTTTGTTGATTTTATTTTCCCATTCATAGTGATATTTTGGGCCCTCCACCAGTTGTGCTTTGATTTGTTCCTTGATGTAGCGCTGGAAAGGCTACAAGAACAGCATATATATAGGCAGTGCTGATGGAAGAGCACATACTGAGAGAGAAATGACAGAGGTGGGGAAAAAGAAAAAATAAACAATGATTAGGCAGAGAGACTAAAAGGCTTAAAGCAGAGACAGAGAGGAAGAAAAGTAAAGGAAGGAGGGGGTGAGGGGGGAAAATGAAGATAAATTTACCCAGACAGGAAAACTATATGGCTTGATTATACCAGAGAGAACGAGAAAGGAAAGAAAGAGGTAAAGAACATGAATCATGAGAATGAATTAAATATGTCTGTTTAAACAAACCAATAACCAGAGTAAGGAAGCTAAAGGAGGGAAGAGATAAGCAGGAGAAAAGGGAAAATATATCTAAATATCAAGAATTGTCCTAGAATTAACGCAGGCAGTGCTGCAGTGCTGTTTTGGAGGAGGGTTCCTTATGGTTCTGCTGGTCCTATCCCGCCCCAGTAGATACAGTCACCAGGCTTAGAGAGCTGTGGTTTGGTGTAGGCTGGTCCTGCCTTCACTGTGGCCTCCGTGGACCAATCCTTGAGGCCACTGCCTTGGTGTTGGTGGGGAGAAAAATGGTGACGCCCTAGTCCATTCTTCATGGACTGGGCGTCCCAGATCACTCCTTTGGAGCTGTCCTCACTGTGCTGTGGCTGCAGACAGGGTGGTCTTTTCCGTTCCACTGACTTTTGTGTTCTGGGATTTAAACTCCTGCTCCCTGAGCCCCAGAATTGGGGAAGCACCTCTTGATGCTGCCAGATATGTGGTCCCAGCTGATTTTGTCCTATAGTACAGCACTTCAGGGAGGGGGACTGGTTTTTACTGCCTGAGGACTGCACCCCTGACCTACCAGGTGGGTGGCTCCCCTCTTCCCCAGGTGCATGAACAGAGCAGCGAGCCCCAGTCCGAAGAAAGCCTTGCAGTTAGAGATGGGATCCTTCTCCCTCCTGGTCTGAGGTTTTTTCTCTTGTCCAGATACAGTTCTACACTTCCCCAGCCATTCTTCTTCTTCCCCTTGTCTCCCCATAGAAGGGGATCTGTTCCCTCTGTACTGACATAACCCATTTTATCTCCCCCAGTTCACAGTCACCCACCTATGTCCTGTCAGATTTCCCAGTTTCTCCCTGGTAGACTTGGCCTCTTTTCCTCCCAGATTTTTGGGGTTGAAAGTCCTTTGGCTTCAGCCCTTCTTTGAGAGATTTGGGAAGTACAGATCTTCCTACTTCTCCACAATGGAAGCTGCCTCTCTCAATAAACATATAACTTACGGAAAAAATAATGATGCAACTTCAGTTAATCTCAAAAGCTTTCCAGAGGAGTTCTTGAAACTTACATGTAGAAGCATCTCATATCAGTATCTAGTAATCCATTATAGAAGGTGGGAATCTTGAACATGTACATATTCATAGTTCAATGAGAAAATGTGGATGCTGATTTTTTAAAAAATTTTTAATGTTTATATTTAAGAGAGGCAGAATGAAAGTGGGGGAGGGGAAGAGTGACAGTGAGACCTAGAATCTGAAGCGGGCTCCAGGGTCTAAGCTATCAGTACAGAGCCCTGCCTGGGGTTCGAACCTATGAACCTATGTGATCATGACTTGAGCTGATGATGGATGGATGCGCAACTGACTGAGCCACCCAGATGCCCCTCCCCTAAATCTTCTTAGAAGTAGATTTTAACTCGCTGTATTTTGAGAAACGTGTTGAACTAGATCTTACAACTACTAGAGGTACGGGTTTCCTGAAGGAGCTGTTTTGTCCTGGTCATTATTGTATTCCCAGTGTGTAGCACACAAATGCATTCAGCAAGTATTTTTCAACTAAGCGAAGGAGTATCATAGCACCTATTTCTCTATGTAGAAATTGTTTATTTTCCCCTATAATAGTATTTTTCTAAAAGTATTAGTTATCATGGAATTTGTTTTGATTATAACTGTTCTCATTCATAGTTTGTTCTTCAAAGATTGTGATTACTTGGGTGCCTGGGTGGCTCAGTTGGTTGAGCCTCTGACTTTGGCTCAGGTCATGATCTCGTCACTGAGTCTGAGCCCCACTTCCAGCTCTTTGCTGACAGCTCAGAGCCTGGAGCCTGCTTTAGTTTCTAGGTCTCCCTCTCTCTCTGTCCCTCTTCTGCTCATGCTCTGTCTCTGTCTCTCAAAAGCCATTTAAAAAAAAAAACTGTAGATACTTTCAGAAGTATGGTTAAATTTTTATGTTCTTTTTAACAGTATTCTAGGATTCTATGATCTTTTTTGGCTTCTCATCCTTTGAGGTCTTTTTTCGGAGATCCTTTGTTATTATATATAACTGTTTTCAACTACTAGTAATCTTATCAGTAGTAATTTTCTTGTTTATTAGGTTTTGTAGCCTTTAGCCTAAATGGCCATTTCTAAGTATGATGCTAGACATGAAAACCCTAATGTGTATTACCAATAAAACTGACGTCTTCATACTCTGGCAACCAAAGTTCTCCCACAGTCTGCATGCTACTGATTTTTGTTTTTCCGTTCCATAAATGCTATTTCTTCAGTGATTTTTATGACTTTTTTTCCAGCTTAGTTGTATGTGTTTAAAGACCAAAGTTACCTGCTGTTTTTGTTTTGGTTGTAACTTTAGATACTTGATTTGCATTATTTTTTAACAACTGGGATCTTAGCCTATGATTCAAAATACATTCTTTCTTCATGTTGTTTGACCTAAAGCATTTCTTCAAGATACATTCATTACTTTAAAAGATAATTTCTTTCAACTAGATCATGACAGGATTGGAATTTGGCATTTTATGTGGTGGCCTCTTGGGTGTGCTTTTTAAGTTGTTACTTTTTTTTTTTTTTAATAAATACCATGAATATTATTCAGTAGGTGTCGGGAGCTGCCACAAGTAGGTTACACAGAAATATATATTATGAAGGCAAGATTTGTATTGGACAGCATTTTTATCACATATCTTTTAATGTCTTAGGTTTGGCTTAAATACTAGCCTATGAAGTTAGTCTGTTTTTGAAATGTTACCAGTCTTTCTCACCATAAAGCTAAGCATAATTAGAAACAAAAAAATGTATCCAAGCATCTACACCTAAGGAGGCAGCCATACAGTACAGAGGGACCAGAACAGGAAAAGAGGAAATGGCAGGTAACCTACATAGCTACGCAGTGTAAGTTAGCAGTTACCCTCACGATGATTTTGTCATGGCTAATGGTTTAGATTCTGCTGTACTTTCTTTAAATTGAAACCTTCCCTTCAGGTTTTTTTGTTTATTGCTGCAAGTAGGAAGGCATAAATGGATGTTAATTCTGTAAGTTTTTTCTTGTCTTTTGTGTGTGTTTTGCTTTTCAATTTAGGAAACATCAGCTGATTCTGGGAATGGGGAAATGTAAGTTTTAGTACAACATCTAACTTTCCAACTTATTCTTCCCATCGGATACTTGCTGATTTCACAAAAATCAGGTGGACTTCATCCAAATATAACCAACGACAGTGTGATTTATAACAGGCATATGGGAAAGTAAATGGCTCTTCTTGAAAATGTCCAGAGGAGTATACAATTGCTTACTAGTTGCTTTCAGCCTAACGAAGCTTTCAAGTTCTGTTAGTGTGGGGGAGGAAAAAAAAACTATTGGAAGCTTTTCTTGTTTTGTGGGTTGGCTTTGTTCACAACTTTTCAGAGAGGGTATGATTTTTCTTATTACTTACACTTATTTATGTTCTCTTCTGGTTCTGAAGAATGGGTGAGGGTTATGGGGTGTTTAGTGTTTAAAAAATTGCCAAAAATATATTGACATTAGTCTTGTGCCCCCATCACCACCACCACTATTTGCTCTTCAGATTTTCTACTTGCTGATAAGACAAAATGAGAATTCTTTCATTAACTTAAATTTATCTTCAGTGTTCAAGTTTCATACAAAATGAAAAATTATTTTCACCCCAAAATATATTGAATTCTAAATTTGGTCCTTTTATTGCATACTTTTATTTAAAATACATTTGAAATTCTGGGATTCAGAAAATGTCTACTTTATTAATGAACTTTTGTAAGTAGAAGCAATACATGTTTTTTAGAATTAAAGAGAGTTATAAAACTAAACAGGAAAATTCGCTATCCTAAAACTTGTAAAAAAAAAAAAAATACAGTACTCTTTTAAAAAGAGGAAAACAAGTAATCATGTATAATTGCAAAACCTGTAAACAACTTCTTTCAACAGGTTAGTGTGTCTCTTTTATATCTAAGAAACTGGAATCATTTGAATTTCCTTATGTCCTACTATGTCATGAGTACTTTTTTTTCTTTTTAAAGTTTATCTTGAGAGAGAGGTCAGGGAAGGGGCAAAGAAAGGGGGTGGAGAGAGGATCCCAAGCAGGCGCCATGCAGTCAGCCCAGCGCAGGGCTCGAACTCATGAACTGTGAGATCATGACCTGAGCTGACACAGAGTTGGATGCTTACCTGACTGAGTCACCCAGACCCCCCTGTCGTGAACATTCTTTAACAGCAAATATTGCCATAAACATGGTTTTAAATAGATGCATGATACCCCATTGATTCAAAAAACATGTATCTTTCAATTTTCTTATAAGCTGTTCCAACTTTTTCTATTTTTATCTATGAAAGTGCTGAGATGGTCATTTATACTCCTTTATTTTTGATAAATTTCTGCAGGTGGTCTTACAGAGTGATCTGAAATGAGCACCATTGACTCTCTCTCTCTACAGCAGTTACTAAATTGCCCTCAGAAAAAGTAGTAACAACTTATGGTGGTCAGACAATGAGAGCCTCATTTTTTTAAAGAAAAAGTTTATTTCTGAGAGTGTACACAAGGGGATGAGGGGCAGAGAGGAGGAGGGAGACACAATCTGAAGCAGGCTCTAGGCTCCGAGCTGTCAGTGCAGAGATCGATGTGGCACTCGAACGGAGAAACTGTGAGATCCCAAACCTGAGCTGAAGTCAGACACCTAACAGCCGGAGCCACCCAGGTGCCCTTAGAGTGCCATTGTTTTCCTTCACACGTGGGTGTTACCATAAAATAAATGCCAGCTGTTTGGTTGACTTAGTTCTGTTTTACTACTAGTGCAGTCTTGTCAGTCCCTGTTCATCACTCATATTTCTTGAATTACCTGTTCGTATCATTTGTCTGTTTTCCCATTTGGATATTCTGTCAAATCCTGAGTTTATAGGTTGTGTGTGTGTGGTTTTTTTTTTGTTTTTTTTTTTTTTAATATACAGCAAGAAGACGTAATCCTTTGTTATGCTGTGGTCATTTATTTATTTTTTTTTTCCCCCAAGTTTCCTTACCTCCATTAGTCATTCATTTCCTGTTCTGGAATGAAAGACATGTTCACATTCTGAGTAGAGACTGTACCCTATTTTGTTAGCTTTGGATTTTCTTGTTCAAAAATAATTTGTGACCGTGCTTCCCATCCTACTTCCAGCTTCTGCCTTTCTTGGCTTAGTCGCTCTGAGTAGCTAATGTTGGTGTAACTCCTGTCATTGCTGTGCCTGCAGGGGGAAGAGGATTTCAAGTGCCTCTACTTGCACACGTCCCTGAAAGGGTAACTTGTATCTTGCTACTTTTCCTTTCTTTGTCCTGTATGCTCTTACATCTCCAAAACGAATAGAGGAGTATGGCTTGATAATATGGTTCTCAGACACATCCCTGAGCCATGGTTGTGAATTCTTAGAGACACACATTAAAACAAAGCAAAACTAGCTTCCTCGTCCAGAACGCCAAGGAGCTTCAGCCTGCTTCCATGGCAATTGGCTATGTGTTCCAGCTACTCAAACATCAAGTGCAGGCGTGCCTGTCTGGATCAGGCAGTAAAGCATGGGATACTTAATCTCAGGGCTATGAGTTCAAGCCCCACACTGTGCGTAGAACTGTTTAAAAATTTGACCTCAAGGGTTGGCCTGTTGTGGTGGTCCAGACAGAGGTGACAATGACCCACGGACTAGAATGAGAACTCTGGAGATGATCAGTGGAAGGACTGGGATCTATTTGGAGGATAGAGATTAATCTCCGATTTTGATACTTGTCCCCTCTCTGTCTTCACCCTAATGACAAAACTGTCATGTATTAAAAGTACAAGTATTTAATGGTTGGTTTGTGGAAACTGAGAGCCTTTTGATGCAGTTTTGTTTTATGTTATTACCATCGTTTTTGTTTTAAGAACTAACATGTACAACCTAAGTGTTCCTTTGTTTTGTGTGTGCCAACTAGGAGGAGAGAGGCTAGGCAGGTCTGCATTTAAATATTTTGATGACAATTTCTTTATCACTTTACTTTGGGATAGAAAGATTTACTTCTATATTCTAAGGGATGCTTGACCTGTCAAAATCTTTTAAAATGTGAAATAATGCCATGGAAAATGCCTGGTTTTTCACAGGGAACTGATGATTGCTAAGTAAACCAAGATTGGCAGCCTGTGGCAGGAGGGTATAAAAAAAGGTCAGCACATTCACAGATGAAATCCAGTAACCAGTAATGAGAAGTGAGGTTTTAAATTTGCATTGAGCTCTGCGGGATCACATTGCGGTTGTTAATTTTGATATTAGCCGTTTTATTTCACATCACATTTTCTTAAATTCTAAGGATGGCATTTTCAATTAAGTATTCGGTAAGAATCTGGAAAATGTGTTTTCATGTCTGAGACTCCTATTTCTATGTGGGGGAGTTTCCTTGATGCTGCCTGTCAGTGAGTTTTGCAGACCTGCCTACCTTCTTGATGGCATCCGTTTCATGGCAAAGAAGAGTTAGTCTATAGATTGGACGACTTTGTTGTTTGAAGGTAGCTGAGCAAGTCTTGTTTGACCAGTTTCTTCCCCTTTACGTATTTTTAGACGAAATTGTCTTTTTCAAGCTTATGTAATGTATTTGCTATAGAGGCACGGTTAGACCTTTTCTCTCGTAAGTCTTAGTGGTCTGGACCTACATTCCACGGCCAGGATATTGTCTTTACCAGGGCTACGGCTTAGTAGACCTAGTGCAGCTTTCCAGTTTGGCGATTTGGAAATTTAATCCAAGCCAGGTAGCCACAAAGAACAGAAGCACCTGTGGCTTACTTCAGGCCAGCATTTTCTAATCCAAACCCAGAGGGAGAGGTCTCCATTTAGGGTTACTGCACAGCAAAGGTAGACCTTTGCCCTATCTCAGGTACTTATTTTTGAGCCACACCACAGGCATGTTCTACTTTGGCTTGACATGATTCAGAAAGAGTTTAGACGTAGATTGGTCCAGCTGTCATGCTTTGTATCTGGCACTCTTGGTTCTTTCAGTAAAATGCAAGTCGGCAAAGCCATATCCTCCTCTGGGGTGGGGTGGGAAATGCCACCTTAGTGCTTAGAGAATCTGATCTGTTGCACTTCTGCTTTTTGATGGATGAGCTGTTGGGTCACAGGTTACCTTTATGAGGGAAATGCTCTTTAAGTGTCTTCCTTTTGAGAAGTCATTGAGTGTCCTTTATTTTAAATTATGTCACCCTCTGGTTAACATATATTTGAAAAACTATTGTGCTTTAATTTACCTAATCAGGCAAGTTAAATCTTAAATGGATTGTTTTTTAGTATCAGAAAGTTCTTCCTAATTTTACAGTTAATTTCTTTGATTACCTGAAACATGTTTCAATATCTAAAAGGTTTCAGGGGTAAGTAATCCCTTTCCCCGATATGTTATGACCCTGGAAGCATCATGATGTGGTTACTTAAATCTAATGTGTTTCCTCTGCTTATCTTCTGTCAGGCTTACTCACCAGAGCTCTTTAGCATTTAACTTCTGTTTTTTTTAATGTTTAGTTTTTTTTGAGAGAGAGGAAGGGAGGGGCAGAGAGAAAGAGAGAGAGAGCGCATATAAATTGCTTACCTCACGTTGGCTTTAAAATATTTTTTATAACTGTATTTCAGAAAACTGCTTTTCTTTGTAATCCTGAGAATTTGTTCAAAAGCATTATCCTCAGAAGGGATTCATGGGCTTTACCAGACTTCCAAAAAAGTTCCTATTGCCAAAATGGTTAGAAATCTTAGAGGACTTTTGAAGGCTTCATCACAGAGGAAATCGTGTAAGCACAAGGGGTGAAAGCAGGCAGAGAAAACGGTTTTGTTTTTGTGTTGGAATTGCAGATTTAACACCTTCTATCTGTGTGACTCCTAGAACTGAACCTTGCTACTTCATTTTCTTCATCTGTGAAACAGTGATAGCACATCTGCCTCCCAGGATTGTTGATGATTAAACCAATTAATGAATTTAAATTGCTAAACACGGTGTTAGACATGAGCTATTATTATTATTACCTGGAGCATTGCTTTCCCAAAAGTACCTGCCCTTTTTTTTTTTTTTTTTTTTTTTTTGCTAGTTCAGCGCTTAATTCATATTATGTGTATTCCTTCCTAATTAAAAGCTCTTTCAGAACAGGAAGCCATGGCTTACCTAAAGTAATCCATTCTGAGTTAAGTAGCTCATCTAGTAAACATTGAAATGCTAATCAGGTACTGTCTTATGCTCTGGAAATACTAAGATGGATAAGGCAAGGTTCCTTGACCTCAAAGAATCCAGTCTGTTGGGACAGACAGAGGCATGAACAGTTGATTTAAAATCGCCCTGGACCAACTCGACCGGCTTGCATAGGGAGGACTGAAACCATTCACTCTTCAAAAGTTCTCCCTTCTGTACAGAGGAACCCTGACAGGACTTGAATGTGCTGGCACCTACTCTACATGAAAGTTCTGTGTACATAGAAGTTGACACTTAGTGGGTTTCTCATGAAGCTGTGGAAATTAAGCATGTTAACTTACCACAGTGTGTGGCACATACTGGGTTTGAAATGGTGACTTCTCAGATGAACAATATGAAACTGCCAGTATGTTTTTGATGTAATAAAAGAGCTTCCTATGGATACATCTTAGTATTTAAAGCTGCAATAATTAATTCTACTTGCTATCTCCCATAAGTGGTTTTGTGTCAGGTTTTTTTTTTTTGTGTGTTTTTGTTTTTTTAATGTTTCATTTTGAAAGAGAGACAAGGAGTAGGGGAAGGGGCAGAGAGAAAGGGAGACAATGAATCTGAAGCAGGTTCCAGGCACGGAGCTGTGAGCACAGAGCCTGATGGCAGGACTTGGAGCCACGAACCCTGAGATGGTGACCTGGGCCGAAGTCAGATGCTTAACCAACTGAACCAGCCTGGTGCTCCTGTGTGTCAAAAATCTTATGAACATCTAGATATTGGTCAGAATTATATGTGATTGGTTCACTTTTAGGAACATGATCAGAGGCAGGTGAGTCATTAGAGGCATACTAGAAGATTCCAAAGGTTATTCATGGAAA
Source organism: Suricata suricatta (assembly GCF_006229205.1). NCBI lineage: Eukaryota > Metazoa > Chordata > Mammalia > Carnivora > Herpestidae > Suricata > Suricata suricatta. The sequence goes on from NC_043701.1 coordinate 27,689,678, forward strand.
TCCTTTATCATATATACTTCCATAATACCTTACGCTTATTTACTATCAAAGTATATGTAGGCATATACAATTTTAACAGCATTAATACTGTTTTTATGTGTTCTTAATTTTGTTTCCAAATGTTTGAGATATCCTCTCACATCACATTTAGAAATTAACACATTGAAATTACTTAATTTAATAAAATGGTATTTATCATCTCAAACAGTCTCTGCTAACTCGGGAGGGCTGATGCCTAGTCAGCGTGGCCAGCATTTGGATGTCCATCGATGAGGGGGATTTGTACTCCAAAATTAGGGGAAAATTTTGAACTATTGAACTCAAACATAATGTTTAGGAAATATTTTAGTAATTGTGGTTCTCTATTGCAAGAACTCCTTTTCGAATAGCTTTTTCCATTCTGAGATGGTATGTATGTATTTTCATTTTTTAAATTGCAACAAATAGTTGGCAGGGGAAAATTTTCCTTCCCCCAATGGCCTTTAATCTTTGTGTGATTTTGAAGAAGCAGTAAGTGACGATTTTCTGCTTCTGTGATTTTTTTTTTTTCAGTCACCTTGGACTACATTTAATCCTTTATATACTGCTGCGATTTTAGCTTGACTAGAGTTCTGAAAATTTCTCACATAGGGGAATTTAATTCCCATCCTGGCTTGGCTTCTCCTTTTCTTATAAAATTGTTCTCATGTGTACTAGAGCATGGATAGGTGTTAAGCCAGCGATCATTATAGATGGATTATGAAGGGTCTGTCAAGAGGTAAGGCATTAAATAGACTTCATTTGAGTTACATGCATATTGGGAAGAAAAATGGATACCAGCTTCCCTTCCTCTTTCTGTGCCTAGTAGCTTTGGTTTTTAAAATTGACTTCATTGTGTGCTCTAGTCAGTCTAAGATGGATGTGGTATGAACTTGCCCCCTGATCCTTTGCAGCACAGAGAAAGCAGAGTTGAGCAAGCTAGAGAGCAAAGAGGAAGGGCTGTGTTGGGGGACTTCTTCCTGACTCCTCTCTTAACAGAGCTCCACACTTCAATCAGGCTGGCTCTTGTTCACGCCCTTGTCTTTTCTTCCTTTTCCCTCTTCCCCTACCCATTTAAAGAGCTCTCAGTATGGTCAAGCACCTCCACCTCCCATCCCAAACCCAGTGAATTCGGGGCCCCTCCTCTTCCCACACTTGACCCTAGTAGCCTCTGGCTATCAGTAAGTATGCTGAGGTGCTGAATCCATAGAACATGAAGGGCTTTGTATCTTGCCTTTTTTTTTTTTTTTTTTTTTAATTTTAGCCCCTTCAAAACTGATACACTGAAAGTAACATCAGGTAGCAGTCCCTGAAAGTTTTTAAAACCTTTTTTGTTAACATTTCTTCATTTTTGAAAGAGAATGGGCAGGAGAGGGACACAAAGAATCTGAAGCAGACTCCAGGCTCTGAGCTGTCACCACAGAGCCCGCTGTGGGGCTTGAACCCACGAACTGTGAGATAGTGGCCTGAGCTGAAGTCGGAACCTTAACCAACCGACTGAGCCACATGGGAGCCTAATCCCTGAAACTTATTATTGAAACACAATCCTTGGCCAATAATTATTGTAAATGTAGCAGGTTGGTGGTAAATAAAGGCAAGAGTCTACCCACTGACCTTGGATTCTTGGCCATATTCTGTTTGAGAAATTTTTTTTTTCTTCTATTCACTGCTATATCAAACCAGCTGACCGTCTGATTTGACTTGGCTTCCCACATTATCTCTGAGAAGTGGTCTGTGGTTCTTGTTTCGCTTTTTGCTCTACAGTATGTTCTCATTTTTTTAAGTATTATGTTTTGATACTTGGATTATATATGCACCCATTTGATCAGTTCCTTGCCAGTTTATATCTTTGTTTTAGTCTATTCAGGCTGCTATCACAAAACAGCACTGGGTGACTTATAAACAGAAAATTTTTTTCTCAAAGTTCTGGAGACTGGAAAGCCTAAGGTTATGGTTCTGGAATATTGAGTGAGGTGGCAGGCAAGGTACGAATTCCTAGTTAATGAATGTACCAGCAGGTACTTTCTGGCTGTGTCCTCCTCATTTGGTGAAATTGGCTCCATGGAGTCTTTATTTTTTAATTTTTAAAAATGTTTTATTTTTGAGAGAGACAGCATGAGTAGGGTAGGGTTAGAGAGAGAGGGAGACACAGAATTCAAAAACAGGCCCCAGGCTCTGAGATAGCTCATGTGGGGCTTGAGCCCACGAACTGTGAGATCATGACCTGAGCTGAAGTCAGATGCTTAACCAACTGAGCCATGCAGGTGCCCCCCCTTTTTTAAATAAGAGCCCTAATCTCATTCATGAGGGCTCTGCCCTCAGGACTTCAGTATCTTCCAAAGGTCCCACCTCCTAATACCATCACACAGGATGTTAGGATTTCAGTGTAGGAACTGTGAGGGGACACAAGCTTTTTAAATCATAGACCTCATTTCACTACATCATACATACTTGACTATTCAGCGATGGGGGGGGGGACTGCATTTACCTGAAAATAAGATACACATCTTTTCATTATTGTATGGCTTTTCCCACCCTCTATCCAGAGAGCACGGCCTGTCCTGTAAGACTGAGCTCCCTTCTAACATCCTGTATGTGACCCTCCCCATCCCTCCTCCCACTTTTCCCTTCTCTCCTTTTCTTTTCCCCTTATCCTCTCACATGATTCTTCCATGTTGGAAGATTGATGTATAAGAATATAATGGATAATGTGGGTATGAAGTTCTTGGAGTAGGTGAAGATGTCATGATGGAATTGAATAATGTCAATCACATAAACTACACAAAGTTTCTACCTTAGTAAACCCTAAATATTAATTTTGAAAAAAATGAGATATACTACTATTCTGAGGTAAATAATATTTCAGTATTTTCTGCCCAATAATTTTACTATCTCAGAAAATGTCTTGGGTACATTCTTAAATTTAAGGCCCTTGAACTAAAATATGGAAGGGATAGAAAGATTGCAGTTGCTCAATGTTGTATAAGATTTTTCTGTAGTAGACTGTTGTTTACTCCCGATTATCTTAAAGCTGTTACATAATCACTGTTAGCCTGGGAGTATGAAAATCAGTTTTTCGTTTTCAAGATAACTTTCATATAAAACCTAAGCAGTACTATCTCTACGACAATTTATAGTCAACATTCATTGGGGAAAAAAGTTTCTGCCACTTTTTTTAAACCTCATGTTTATAATTTTTGTAGAAAACTTCTGAATTTTCTTTCCCATTTAATGTTTCCCATTCAAAAATTAAACACTTACCTACGAGAACTACTTATGGTCTGTGTTTTTAAATGTCTTTGTACCTTCAATTTACACATTTTGGGAGTTGCCAGACAGTTAAGGCATTTCTACTAAATATCTGTCCTCTTTGCTTATTTGGTGGGACCAAAGGAAAAGAGAAAAAAATCTTAATTGGGTCCTTGACATGTTACTTGAAAAATTAGTGTGGAAGTTGTTAAAAAAAAAAAAGTAATGCCAAATATGAAACTAAGCAGGGGATCTGTGACCTCTTGAATTAAAAAAATATTAAATGTACAAAATGGTTGAGATTAGGCAAGATTATTTGCACTAAAAACAAAATCCTTGTTTTGCTATATAGTTCATTTTAAATTTCCCATGAGTGGCCAATCTTAGTATATTGAAAAATCATATAGGACACGTGTATTAGATTGTCCTAGTAGAATGAAAGGCATGTTTACATTCTATGTAGAAACGAAACTCCTTTTCTTTGGATGTGGAGTGACTATAAATAGACTCATAGTACTTGAAATCAGATTTGGCGCCAAATGAGTTTATCGCAAACTTCTGAGGAGGAGGGGGGAGTTTTCCGTGTTGAAATGTATATAAAAGATATGCCCCTTAGTAAAATCTGGAGGAACACCATCATGTTCTTCATGTTTGTCACAGTCGATGACGAAGCATTAGTGGCACCTTACTAAGAGTAGGCCATTGGGATTTTTAATCTGGAGTTGTGTCTTGTTTGGTTTTTACAGTTGGATCGCTTGTTTTTGCCCTAGCTTGTGTGAAAGTTTTAAGTCTTATACTGTGGAGAAGTTTTTGGCCATGGCAGAGGAGTGTCGCTGGCTTTGTGTGTGGGAAAGCTGCTCTTGGTTTAGAGGTAGTACCGTGTTTACACTCTAGACGTTACTCAAAGGAGATGCGCTCAGTGTAAACTGGAGGTGGCCTACAGAGGAGGCTGTGGTGCACAGGCTAGAGTAACACTGGGGTTTTCCTAGGCGTCGGTGTGTAGAAGAGACTTTCTCACATCTTTTAGTTATAAGCAAGATAGTATCTGCTTTAATTGCAAGGCATAGAAATCCTGTTGTGGGGCTTAGAGGGGAGCCAAATTGGGATTCATGCTGTTTGTCCATAGGCTTGGATTCCATTTGCCTACCCAGGCCCATCCCACCAGTTTGGCTGTGAGGAGACTTTCCCCAGGGAGCAGGATTATACAAGGCCTGAGCAAACCTATCTAGTGACACTAGACAGTCGAATGATACTTCTTAGAGGATAGTGTCCTGCCACTTGAGAGAATACCCAGTACTGGGTGGTGGCGGGAGCTGGGGGAGGGTAAAGGGTATAAACACATTGAAAGGTTTTGTATATGATGGAAGAAATCGAGAGCCTCGAAACCTGGTATCAGGCATTCAACATTGCAAAGAAGGAAGCAGCGTCTCAAATGACGTTCTGAGAGAGAAGATGGCTTACAGAGGCGGTTCCTCCCCACCCACATGGTAAATCCATAGCGTCAGAACATCCGTGGACTGACCAGTGGCTTGGCAACACTAAAACACAGGTTCTTTTTAAAAAAAAAAAAAAAAACAATTTAGGACTTTTCTTTGCTGTAGTCTTTGTTACATACACTGTTCCCTCAGATAACTGACTTCTTGCTGAGTCTGGGTACTTAATTCTGTAGATAATTATAACCACAAAACATGAACTTGAAAGGAGTAAACATGATAAAAATAGTAAACCTAACCCTAAAGTCTAGTTAGAGTAGACCTGTGAGACTGTTGCTACCCAGGCTAATGAAAAGCACAACTAGGGTAGCCCAAATAGCCCAATTACATTTGAGTTTTAACTACTCTGAACGATGCTAGGCCGATAAGTTTGGAAACTTAAGTGATATTTTTCTTGGAAAAGAAAATTGAAGAAAAACCCTGAATGATCTATAATTTTTTAAGATAGTGAAGTGATAAGTCTGTTCTACTGAGACACTGGGCTCAAATAGTTGTACCAAACCTTCAAGGAAAAATAATTTCTAAAAACGGTTCTGGAAATTAGGAGTAATGCTTGTTGGATGAGGCTGTTAAATCTTTGTATGAAATAAATTGGAAAATACAAGAATAGAAAACTAAAGATCAGCCTTTTTACATAGATTTAAAAAATCCTTATTAAAATACTAAATTTCAGTGCTGTGTATAAATATGTTCTATCCTGAATGCACGAATGGTTCAATATTAGAAAAATTAATATTGTATACATTGAGCTAAGAGAAAAATCATTATATTGTAACAAATGGCATTTAATACAATTCAATGTGTGTTCAGGATAAAAATGCGCAAGATAAAAACGGGCACTAGAAAGAAGGTTCATGAGTTTCAGAAACTTACAGAAAGCATCCCAACGAAGACTTTAAAGTTTCCAAAAGAAAATAAGACCAGGAAGGTTGTTACCCATTACTATTTGATGAGGGAATGGAAGGTCCTTGTCACTGCAGATAAGAGAAAGCATTTTAAAACTTGGTAAACCATCCACATTTGCAGGTGCTATGTTTTCTATGTAGACCATTTCAAGAAGATCTCTAGAGAAGCTACTAAAACTACTGACTTCAGCAAGATTGCTAGATGAGAACTAGGCTAACCTAAAGAAATCTGTAGCACTTATATTAAAGAATCTTATTTTAAAAAATGGCAATGGGGAAAAAATAATTCATTCACAAAGGCTTCAAAAGTCAAAGTACCTGTTAGATATGAATCCAACCAAATACTACAAGGCCCCAGTAAGAAATATTATGAAATATTATTGAAGATGGAGAATGGGTTTTTGAATGGAAATATTTGATGGCATTATAATTTAACCTCAGCATAGTCAGGAAATCATTGCAATTCCAACCTCCAACAGAATTTTACTTTTTCTTACATTACTTGATAAGCTGATACTGAAACTTAATGTGGAAAAGCAAAGGACCAAGAACAGCCATGATTATGTGGAAAAGGAGAAATGGCCTGGGAGACTGGCCCTACCAGGAACCCATGATGGTACTTGAGATGGCTTATTTACTTTTCTATTAATATTGTCGTCATAGGCCATAAATAAATCCATGCATATATATAAACTTGATTTATTTCACAAGTGGCATTACAAACTTCTGAAGAAATGATGGACTGATGACTAAACTCATGATAATTGGCTACCCGCAGGGAGTTAAAGATATTACTTGATTCAGTCCTCACGCTCTGCACAAATACATTCTAAACATATTAAATACAAAAATGCAAAAAAAAACTTTGAGGAAAATGTAAGTTAAAATAGAAAGGATGACAGGATTTTTAAGCCAAAGAAAGCACAAACCATAAGTGATTGAAAAAAATGCTAAAAGCTGAAATATTTCACATGACAAAACAAAGTAGAAAATAAAACAGATGGTATTAGAATCAACAAGACTATAATCCACATAGGCTTAGTACCTAAAATTATATACAAAACTCTCCTACATCTGTACGAAAAGGCAAACAGACCCTGAACAGAATGGGCGCTTTCAAAGAATAGGAAACCTAAACGGGTAATAACTTAAATAGTTTCATGTAGCTGTTGTAATAGTTACCACAAACTGTCTGGCTTAAAACAAATTTATTCTCCTAGTTTGGAAGGTCAGACGTCTGAAATCAAAATCTGAGTCGGGCTGCATTCTCTCAGAAAGCTCTGGGGGAGACTCCTTCAAAGCCTCTTCAGCTTTTGGTGTCTCTTGGCATTGTCTTCCTTAGCTTGTGATCCTGTCACCCCAGAGTCTGCCTTCCTCTTTACACTGCCGCCTTCCCTTCTATCTGCCAGCTCTTCCCTGTGTCTCAGAAGGACACTTTCATTAGATTTGGGCCCCACTTGATAATCTAAGAATTCTTCATCTCAACATTCTTAAGTTTATTCACGAAGACTTTTTCAACAAAAGTAACATTCAGAAGCTCCAGGGTTTTGACATGGATGTCAAATATATACATTGGAGTTTTTCAGCCTGTTACAAAATCCAGAGATGATTAACATCCCTAGTAATCAAGGATATTCAGATTAAAATGTGATCCCTTTTTTCCAGTTTGGCAAATTTGGAAAAATGAAATTTTAAGGATTAGGGGAATGAGTACTTCCATGGTTCCGTCTGAAGTTGTAAATCTTTGCAAACAATCTGTTCAACTTGTAGAAGCATAGTGCTGATCTCTAGGGAAGCAGAAATAGACCTTCCAGGAGTACAATATAGATTTCGAAATTCGAGGACAAGGAAACCTATACAGGAATTCCATTTCAATGCTGAAATATTGAAGGAGTGAAAACAACTCAAATACTTACAAATAAGTGAATAAATAATAAAGCATGATATGGTCATACAACAGAATGCTATAAAATTGGTGAATCTCAAAGACCATGATCAAAAAAAGTTACAACATGATTTGTATGGTGTAGTTCTAACACATAGCATAATTTTTCTTTATGAATACATGCACATAAAGCTTACTGAAGTTAATACCACTTACAGAATAAGGTTTATCTCTGGAAGTCTGAATTATTGGTTTGGGGGTAGGATCTAAAGGGCTTTAAGTGTGTCTAATTTATTTTCGTTAAACATCCTGTACTTGGTTGCATAGTGTTCCCCTCAAATTCAAGTTCCTCAAAATCTCAGAATGTGAAGTCATTTGGAAGTAGGGTTGTTGCAGATGTAATTACGGTAGGGGACATACTAGAGTAAAATGTGCTCTTATGTTCTCTGATTAGTATCCTTAGGAGAAAAAAGATACAGGGGAGAACACTTTGAGAAGATGAGGACCGAGGCAGACATTGGAGTGATAAGTCTAACTCAAGGGACTAAGAATTGCTGGGAACCAGCAGAATGTGGCAGAAAGCATAGATCAGCTTCTCTTGAGCTTGCAGCAGGAATGAGTCCTGCCAACACTTCAAGTTTCTGTTTGTAGCTCCAAGAACTGAGGGGGGAGGAAGGGGAAATCCTGTTTCAAGTCATCTAGTCAGTGGTATTTTGTTACACAGCCCTAGAAACTGAGTATGTGTCTGAGATGTGAAGATTCATTAGAGTTGGGTGATGAGTACCTAAGTATGGTAAAATGTCCTTTTTCTTTTTTAATATTGCATCTTGAAAATACTTAAAAGCAAACAATCCCCACTATTTTGATAGAATTTTCTATGATTAACCTTTTTGTTGAAGTTTAACTTAAAAGATGTGTACATAATTGTCCAAATGAGCAGTACTCCATATAATAATAATAACAGATAGAACCATGGCTGATCCTTGTGGTAAAACCCTAACGGTAAGTTTTCTGTTTTTAAGGTTTTAGATATTAAAGTGGGGGCCTAACTCACCATCTGAAAAAGTTGCTCTTAGCCAGTATCCAGTATGGCTCATGATTATGTATCAGGACCTACTTATAAAAGTTTTTGGGCTAGGAGACCTTCAGGTAGACATCAGGGTCAAATCCTGATTCATCTATTTAACAACTTCTGTGGTGTTAAATAATGACTTGCTTCGCTTCAATTTTCTCATTTATAGCCTGGGGATTCTAAATAGTAGGACTTCGTTGCCTTGTGAATTATGTAAGAGATAATCTAGAAAGTGCTAAATCCCACCATCCAGTAAAGACTCTAATTGAAGATTATGTTATGGTTCATAGCGACAGCATTATAAATCACCGTACCTCAACAAATTATAAAAGTTCAATAGTTGAAATATTAGCTAGAACAGTTTGTAAGAATATTACACTCATAACCTTGAGAGTACTTGTATTCCTGTGTGTGGCATTGGGTTTTGTTTGATTTACTCACAATCTGTGTTTCACACTCAGTAGCCCATCTTGTGTAGTTTTGAGACATAAATGTAAAAAAAACCCACAAATTTTGTTTCCATCTTCAGGTTTTTATGGATTTTTTCTATGATTTTCACCTGTGGCCCTGCTTATTGTTTGATTTCATTCCATGATTGATGAAAGAGAAGTGTCAAATTTACTAAAGATTAAAAAAAAATTACGTTTAGAAAATTAAGTTAAAAAAAAAAGACTACTAGAAATAATTCAAAAAGTTGTAGAGAGGAGAGAAGGTGTTAACTTCATATACTTGGAGATAAAGAGGCTGTCACTCACCTGTGTTTTCAGGTTAACTGTATCACTTGCCCTCTTTTTTAAAGTTTTTATTTCAGTCACCCAGTCTCCTCACAAATGCATTCCTTAATCCCTTCCCTATTTCACCCACCCCTCTCTTCATCCAGCCTCCCACTCATCTCCCCTCTGGTAACCATCTATTTATTTTCTGTAGTTAAGACACTGTTTCTTGGCTTCTCTCTTTTCCACCCCCTCCTCCTTGCTCATTTGTTTCTTAAATTCCATATATGAGTGAAATCAGATGGTATTTCTTTGACTTCAGTTAGCATTATACTCTAGCTATATCCCTGCCATTTCAAATGACAAGATTTCATCCTTTTTTTATGGCTGAATAATCTAATGTGTGTATATGTCATACATTCTATATTCAGTTGATAAACCCTTGCCTTATTTCTATATCTTGGCTATTATAAATAATGCTGCTTTAAGCATATGGATGTATGTACATCCTTTGAATTACTGTTTTTGTATTCTTTCGGTAAATAAGCAGTAGTGTAATTGCTGGGTAATAGGATAGTTCTAATTTTAAGTTTTTGGGGAGCCTCCATATCGTTTTCTAGATGGATGCATCAATTTGCCTTCCTACCAACAGTGCAAAAATTTTTTTCTCCCCATCCCTGCAATACTTGTTTCTTGTGTTGTTGATTTTAGCCATTCGTAGGAGTGTTAGGTGATATGTCATTGTGGTTTTAATTTGCATTTCTCTGATGACAAGTGACTTTTGAACATCTTTTCATGTATATGTTGGCCACGTGTATGTCGTCTTGGGAGAAATGTCTGTTCGTGTCTTCTGCCAATTTTTTATTGGACGATTTGTCTTTGGGTGAAGTTGTATCAATTCTTTATGTATTTTAGGTAATAACACTTTATTGGACATATCATTTGGAAATACCTTCTATTCCATAGGCTGCCTTTCAGTTTTATTGATTCCTTCACTGTGAAGAGGCTTTTTGTTTTAATGTGGTCCCAATAGTTTATTTTTGGTCTTGTTTCCCTTGCTTCTGGAGACGAGGGCTGATGTCACAAAAATTACTGCCTGTGTTCTTTTCAAGGATTTTTATGGTTTCAGGTCTCACATTTAGGTCTTTCATTCACTGTAAGTTATTTTTGTGTATGGTGTAAAAAAGTGGCCCAATTTCATTCTTTTACTTGGAGCTGTCCAGTTTTCCCAACACCATTTGTTGAAGGAGGCTGTCTTTTTCCCATTTGATATTCTTTTCTGCTTTGTCAAAGATTAACTGACCATCTAATAATGGGTTTATTTTTAGATTTTTCATTCTGTCCTATTGATCTCTGTGTCTATTTTTGTGTTGGTGCCATACTGTTTTGATTACTAGAGCTTTGTAGTATAACTTGAAGTTCAGAATTGTGATGCCTCCAGCTTTGATTTTGTTCTTTAAGATTGCTTTGGCTATTCGGGTTCTTTTGCAGTTACATACAAATTTTAAGGTGGTTCTAGTTCTTGGAAAAATGCCATTGGTGTACTGACAGGAACTGCATTAAATGTGTAGATTGCATTCGGTAGATGGCTATTTTAACAATATTTTTTAAAATATTGGAATATGAGATGCCTTTCCATTCCTTTGTGTCTTCAATTTCTTTCAGCAGTGTTTCATAGCTTTCAGAGTTACAAGTATTTCACCTCTTTGGTTAGGCTTCTTCCTAGGTATCATGTTATTTTAGGTGTAGTTGTAAATGGTATTGTTTTCTTAATCTTCATTATTTATTTATAGATGTGCAACAGATTTTTGTAGATTGATTTTTGTATTCTGTTACTTTACTGAATTAGTTTATCAGTTAAAGCAGCCTTTTGTTTTTGTTTTGTGGAGTCTTTCAGGTATCTAGAGTGTCATGTCATCTGCAAAACGGTGAATGTTTTACTTTTTCTTGCCAATTTGGATGCCTTTCATTTCTTTCTGTTGTTAGAATACTATGGCTAGGACTCCCAGGACTATATTGAATAAAAATGATAAGACTGAGGGGCACCTGGCTGGTTTAGTCGGTATAGCATGCGACTATTGATCTGGGGGTTGTAAGTTTGGGCTCCATGTTGGGCGCAAAGAGGACTTTTAAAAAAGCCTAAAAACCAAACCAAACGAAAAAATCTAAAAAAAACAAACAAACAAACAAAAAAAAAAACGGGGGGGGGGTGAGAGTAGACATCCCTATCTTGTTCCTGACCTTAGAGAAAGGCTTTCAGTATTTTCCCACTAATTTATTAGCTCTGGGTTTTTCCATCGATGGCCTTTATTTTGTTGTGGTATGTTTCCTACTTTATTGAGGGTTTTTATCACGAATGGATGTTGTATTTTGTCAGATACTTTTTCTGTGTCTGTTGAAATAGAATTTTTATCCTTTCTCTTATTGATGTGATGTGTTATATTGATTTTGAATCTTGAACCATTCTTGCAATCAGGAATAAATCCCACTTGACTGTGGTGACTGATTTCTTTATTATTGGATTCTGTTTGCTAACCTTTTGTTGAGGATTTCTGGGTCTATGTTCATCAGACATATTTGCCTTCTCTTTTTTTGTGGTGTCCTTATCTGGTTTTGGTATCATGATAATGCTGGCCTCACAGAAGGAATTTGGAAGTTCCCCATCTCTATTTCTTGGAATAGTTTGAGGAGAATAGGTATTGACTTTTCTTTAAATGTTTAGTAGAATTTGCCTGTGAAGCTGTCAGGTTCTGGACTTTTCTTGGGTGTTTTTTTTGATTTCTGATGCAATTTCTTTGCTGGTAATCGGTCTATTCACATTTTCAGTATCTTTTTTCAATTTTGGTAGGTTATATGTTTCTAGAAACTTATCCATTTCTTCTAGATTGTCCAATTTTTTGGCATATAGTTTTTCACAAATATTTTCATAATTGTAATTCTGTGGTGTTTTTTCTCCTCTCTCCTTTATGATTTTATTTATTTAGGTCCTTTCCTTTCTTGATAAATCTGGCTAGGGGTTTATCAATTTTTAAGTTAATTTATTTGGAGAGAGCACAAGCAGCGTGGAGGAGTAGAGAGACAGAATCCCAAGCAGGCTCCATCCTGACAGTGTGGCTCCATCCCACCAAGTGTGAGATCACAGCCTAACAGAAACCAAGAGCCAGACACTTAAATTTCTTTCTTAATGTTTTTTTTATTTATTTTTGAGAGACAGAGACACTTAACTGACGGAGCCACCCCGGTGCCCTAGAGGTTTATCAGTTTTACTAATTTTCCCCCCAGAAAAACCAGTTCTTGGTTTCATTGATCTCTTCTTTTGTGGTTTTGTTTGTTTGTTTTTATAGATCCTTTATTTCTGCTCCAACCTGTATTTCTTTCCCTCTGCTGGTGTTTTGTTTGTTTGTTTGTTTTTTTCCTTCTAGCTCATTTAGGTGGAAGGTTAGGTTGTTTGAGATTTTTCTTCTAGACATAGGCCTCTATAGCTACAAACCTCCTTTTAGAATTGCTTTTGCTGTGTCCCAAAGGTTTTGAACCATTGTGTTTTCATTTCCATTCGTTTCTATGTAGTTTTCTTTCTTTTATTTCATCCCATTTTTTGTGGTTTTCCAGATTTTTTTTTTCTTGGTGAGGACTCTTAGTTTCCTAGTGTTGTGGTCAGAAAAGATTCATGGGTGACTTGGATCTATTTGAATTTGTTAAGGCTTGTTTTGTGGCCTAATACTTGATCTGTTCTGGAGAATGTTCCCTGTGCGTTTGAAAAGAATGTGTATTCTGTTGTTTTAGGATTGAATGTTCTTGAATATATCTGTTAAATCCATCTGGTCCAGTGTGTCATTCAAAGCCAGTTTTTCCATGTGGATTTTCTATTTAGATGATCTATCCATTGATGTACGCAGGGTGTTAAAGTTCCCTGCTATGACTGTAATCGTTGATTAGTTCCTTTGTCCTAGTTATTAACTGTTTTAATTATTTTGTTACTTTCATGCTGGGTGCATAAATATTTACAATTGTTAGGCCTTCTTGTTGGATTGTCCTTTATTCTAAGTGTTTGCTTTTGTCTCTTATTACTGTCTTTGTTTCAAAGTCTATTTTGCCCAATATAGGTATTGCTACTTTAGCTTTGATAACCATTTGTATGATGAATGTTTTTGTGTCCTCTCACTTTCAATCTACAGGTGTCTTTAGGTCTGAAATGAGTCTCTTAGTGGCATGGGTCTTGCTTTTTTTTTTTTTTTTTAATCCATTCCACCACCCAATGTCTTTTTATTGGAGTGTTTAGTCCATTTACATTCAAGGTAATTATTGATACATATTTATTGCCATTTTGTTAATTATTTTGTGGTTGAAGATTTTCCCTCATCTTTTTTGTCATTTTCATGGTTTGCTGGTTTTCTTTAATGATATATTTGACTTCTTTCTTGTCATTCTTTGACATTTATTATTGATGTTTGATTTGTGGTTATCATTAGGATTGTATATAACATCTGTGTATATAGTTAAGTTCATGGTCATTTAAGTTTGAACCCATTCTTTACTCCCCTCCTCCCCATGTTTTATGTATATGGTATCATATTTTACATTCTTTTATTTGAGTTTTTTGACTGATATTTTACAGAAATATTCCTTTTTTAATGCTTTGTGTTTCCTGCTTTATAGCATCACTTTTGGTCTCCTTTTATACTTAGTCTTTTTTATTATTTTTTGCAAGGCTGGCTTAGTGGTCATAACTCTCTTAGTTTTTGTTAGGGGAACTCTTTATCTCTCCTCTTATTCTGTGTGATGGCCTTGCTGGGTAGAACATTCTTGGCTGCAGGTTTTTCCCCAATCAGCACACTGAATATATCAACTCACTCCTTTTGGGCTTGGAATGTTTCTGCCGAAAAACCCACTGATAGCCTTACAGGGTTTCCTTTGTATATAACCATCTTTTGTCTTGATTCTTTTATAGTGGTTTTTTTTCCTGTATCACTATATTTTGCCATTTTGATTATAAATGCCTTGTTGTGGCTCTGCTTTTGTTAATTTTGTCGGGGTTTCTCTGTGCCTCCTGAATCTGAATCTGGGGCTTGGTAGAAGCAGGTTAGGTAATGAGTATGGGCACAGGCTGGTTACTGCAGGTGGTCGTGTGCTTAATGCTGAGGGGTGGGGAGAGAAAGGGCCCCTGCCAGTTCCTTTGTTTCTGGAAGGGTCTCACCCTCAAGACTCCCTCTTTGGGACATGCTTTGAGATGAGCAGCTAAGCTTGCCACTGTGTGCCCCAGGTGCTCTTCAGGTAACTGTTTCCATGCTGTTGGTACACAGGCAATTTGCCCTTGAGGACCAGTATCCTCCAGCCTCTCCCAGGGCCAACCATGCTGATCCAGGCTTTAAAACTCCAGGCTTTAAGCCCTGCTGGTTTCAAGAGCTCAGGAAATCTAGGCACTCTTACTTTTCAAGCTGGTTACTGTAGGGGTTCGTTTTCCCCATGTGCTCCCCTAGGTACTAATCTGCCTTTCCCTCTTCTCCACAATCATGTTGATCCAGTTCTCTCCCAAGCCCCATCTCTGCACTTCCCACCTTCTTTGTGGCTTCTGCTCTGTCTTTAGTGATGGGCTTTGTTCTGCCAGACTTCAGATTGATTTCTGGGATATTTAATATGATTTCATTGCTGTTACATTCCTAGGACAAGGGGAGCCTAGGGTCTTCCTACTCTGCTGCCATTTTCTTACAGTCTACTTCCATTTATATGGAATTTCAGTGTTTATTTTAAGAGAGAGAAGTAGAGAGCAAGCAGGGGAGGGGTAGAGAGAGAGGGAAAGAATCCCAAGCAGGCTCCACCCTGTCAGCGTAGAGTCTGATGTGGGGTTCGAACCCCCAAACCTGAGCTGAAATCAAGAGTTAGATGCTTAACTGACTGAGCCACCCAGGCACTCCTAAACGAATGGACTTTTAATTCAGTAGAGTCTATTTAAACATTAGAAATAGTTATTACTTTATGGCTGTATATTATTCCATTTTTCAGACATAGAGCTATGGATGGGATTTATTCTTTTGCAGAGAAAATATAAGATGGTCTCAGATCTTGTGATACTAAATAAGCCTTTTCTGGACAACTGTTGTCAAAGTAATTCTCAGCTGAGGGGAGACTTGTCGCATCATTACCTGTTTATATGTTTTTTAAATGGGTAGCTATACAAAGCAGAGGTTGCCAAAGCTGCTGGTGTTAGTATTTTGAAAAATAAGTACTTGAAAAAGCAAATATTTGACAAGGACCCTGACTGCTAGCCCCTCTGCTAGTATAGGGGCAGAGGGGAGGAAACAAGTTTTATACAAATAAATTAGCATTACTCTTCACCAGACATTTTAAGTCAAGCTGAGCTGTGAACAGACATAAGCATCTAACGACATGTAATATATGGCCGGACTGACTGTGAAATAGACGCAAAGAGAGTGTGTCATAGGAGCAGGTGCAGTCCCTGGCGAGATTGCAGAGGGAGGATTGAGATGAGTCTTGAAGGATGAAAAGAATTTAATTAGGTGGAAAATGGAGGAAAATAGGCTGTCTAGAATTGGGAAGGGGCAGAAGGGCCAGGCCTATTGATCAAGCTTCTGCCTTGCCAGTGCTGTGCTTGGTGATTTACAAATAAATGTGAAAGTGCTCACCTGATACTCCACCATCCATCGCACCAGAGGCTGACATTACTTCCCCATCTTACAAGTGACAAAACTGAGGCTCCCCTGCTCGTGTGCTGGGAAGACGGTTTCCAGCGGCTCTGTCACGTAGCTGGGCGCTTCAGGACACTTTCTGCGATCATGATGACTCCACACTCCTGTTTTGTCTTCTCTCCTCCTCCCAGGACAGATTAAATTACTTCAGAAAGAGTACAGGTTTTGTGACTGGTAAATTGGAAAAATAGAACTGAATTAAGTGGGAAAATCGCCTTAATCGCCTCTACCCTGCTATTTTAGACTGCTAAAAGCTTAGAGTTAAGTGTGCTCTGCAGGGCTGGTCTTAGGAAGGCAAAACAGAAACCTTCAGTGACTGCCTTTGGCTTAGGAAGAAGGTCTAGAATCTACCTGAGGGTTTTAGAATAACTTTAAAATGGCAGAGCCTCAGACTCAGCCTTCATACCCATCTGGTCCTCATTGTTGGCTCTTACTAATTACAGAAGCCGGAAAAAGTCTGTTAATAGAACAGAACAAGTTCAGGTGGTTATTCAAAAGATTATTATTATTTTTTAAGTGTATTGCCTGTTCACCCTTTCAAACAAAAATCCAGACTAAATGATTGCGTTAATATTAAGATGTATTTTGTCGCAGACTCAAAGATGATATACCATCCAGTACAGTTCTTAATGTTTGTTTACTTAAGGATATTCAGCTCCTTCCTCTATCCTTCTTGAGGCAAAGGTTCCAGTGTAAAGATTTTTCCCCAATTACTTCTCAGACTGGTTACTAATGTGTTCCTACTCTGTCGATTACCATTCAATCTTCTAACTAGGTAGATGGAGAAGAAACAATTGTCTTCAATTTAGGGTTAGTTACATGAACCTTGACTTAAATCCTGAATGTAGAAGAGAATATAATTTAGGTGGTTCGATTCATACCCATTAAAATTTAAAGAGCTTTGGTCATACTCTAAATACTCATTTCTCTGTATTCAAGTATGGCTCTAGAAAATCCAGCTTGGAGTATAAAATATACAGAATCAAATATTGAACTCATTGTGCACGTTCTAATTATATTACACTCAAACTGAAATTCTCACCCTTGTAATGATAAAACTAAATACATTAGTGTATTGAGGGATAGTATATATTAGAATATGGGGGATAATGACACCACGATTTTAGCCTTCACTAAGAACTTAAGACAGATAACTAGATGTGCTAGATACTGTGTTAAAGGAGGAGAACATAAAAATGAAATATTGAGTCCCAGCCCTAGAGGAGGTTAATTGTGTAGATAATTTTGTAGCGGTAGCTCTATGAGCTGCTTCCTTATAAACCATCCAAAACTCCGTATATCGGGGCAGTTTTTTCTTCTGTAAAGTAAGAGTCAATATCTATTATTGCTCAGAAGTGTAGGGTTGACCAGGTGAGTCTTCAGTTCTGTGTGGTCACTTCACCATCAGGTAGACATGTCTGCTTATCTAGGGCTCTCATACCTGTTGGTCCATCTGCAGATTGATGGAGGCTGGGCTCCGCTAGGCTACCTGGCCTCTCCTCCAAATAGTTTTATTTATCAGGCTAGTTTTCTTTTACGTGAGGGTGGCAGGGGTCCAAGAGCTGGGAAACAGGACAAGATTGTAAGGCTTCCTGAGGCTTGGCTCAGAACTGGCACATCTGTACTTCCATTCTAGTCTCTTTATTGCTACTTAAGTTCAAAGGGTATAGAAATAGATCCACCTTCCGATAGAAGGAACTTCTCTAAGTCACACTGTAAGGGGACTCATTAGAGGGCTGGAAGTAATTGGTGGTGTTTGCAATCAGTGTACCTATCATAGGAACAATCAGCATATTCAAAGGGATAAAGCCTGTGTAAGGTCTGTTGTAGTGACGGCTGCAATAGGAGTGCAGGAAACCGTAAGCTGTTTGAGTTGAAGCATAAATTTCAGGATTGATAATTGTAGAAAATGAGGCTGGATCAAAGCAAAGAGCACCAGGCTGGAGAGGTTTATTATAGTCTGTTCTTAGCCCCTTGGGTATTATCCTTTGAATAGAGCAAGCCCTCTAAAGTTTTAAGCAAAAAAGGAATGCCATTGTACACTTGATTACTTTTTGTCTATAGGTTGCTCTGGCAACAGAATGAATCCAAGGTGATGGGAGATTAGATAAGATGCTATTGCAAAGTTCTACTTTATGGGAATGATTTCGAAGGCCACGCTAAAGCAGTGGAAAGTATTCATTCAAGTGTGGTAAACCTGACCATGTTAATTACTCATTCAAACACGCTCTTTTGAGCCACTACTGTTTAGTGTTTGTGTAAGGTGAGTATCCCCCTTCCTCCCTGTCTTGGTGGCTTCTTGGAGCTTTGGAGCTCTTACACTAAACTTTCCTCATGCATCTGTTAGGTGTGCCAGTAAATGGTGAGAAATCGTAATTCTGGCTCACATTAGTGCAGAAATGGTGGCTGGTCATGTGGTAATTTAAAATGTGTCTGCTTTGGGGGCACCTGTGTGGTGCTGTTGGTTGAGTGTCCGACTTTGGCTCAGGTTGTGATCTCATGGTTTGTGTGTTTGAGCCCCAGGCTGAGTTCGCCCCTATGAGTGCTGAGGCTTTTCAGATCCTCTGCCCCTCTCTCTTTCTGCCCCTCCCCCTGCTTATGCCCATGCGCTCTCAAAAAAAAAAAAAAAACAAAAAAACAAAAAGGAGCACCTGGGTGGCTCAGTCAGTTAAGCATCCGGCTTCACCTCAGGTCATGATCTCATGATTCTTGGGTTCAAGCCCTGCGTCGGGCTCTGTGCTGACAGCTAGTCAGAGCCTGGAGCCTGCTTCAGATTCCGTGTCTCCCTCTCTCCCTGACCCTCCTCCTCTGCTCGTGCTGCCTCTCTGTCTCTCAAAAATAAATAAACCCTAAAAAAAAAATTCAAACAAAAGTGTCTACTTTGGCTGTTTGTTTTCTCTAATATACTTAATTAGCAGAGCCTTTAAGGATATTGAAAGTCATTATATTGGTAAATATGAGGAATAATGAAGAGCCTGAGTAAATTTTGTGGTTTTCCTGTATCTGTACCTGTTCTAGTACATAGTAATGCGGCTGTCCAGGTGACTCCCACCTTCATGCTGTTTACAAAGTTTACTTCGTGTTAGCATATTCAGAACTCCTGTGTTCAAGAATATTAAGGGGAGAAAGTCTATTTGTATATTAAAGTTTTATTGCATATGTCAGAATATGTGAGAATAGTGATTAACTTAGAGAAAATGAGAAAATGCATTGTTTAGGAGAACTTAATTTACAATAAAATATACAATTTTAAGTTGATTTAGCTCTACCTTTAAACATCTTTAAAGATAAGTCCTTGCAGACAAATGAGCATTATTGGCTTTTTTGTTCTTCATGAACTACTTTGAGTTAGTATTCTGTTCTTGCCAAATCCTATTAGGCATGTAGTTACTCATAGAAAACCTACATAGTTTTCAAACTTAAAAAGCCAATCCAGTGTGTTTTGTGCATTCTTAGAGCTCTCGAATGCAATAGCCCTGGGTGCTGTGACTTGTGAAATCATTTATTAAAGTTTCTTCAATATTCCTATACTTTAGAGATACTGTCTGGGCAATGCTGAGTTGAATACAGGTGGCTATTTCTCTCATCAGGGCGGGGCTTTCTGGAAATTTGAGTAACGAAAATAATAACCTTCTTAAAATTTTAGTTGGAACCTGAAAGTTAAGATACAGAGATACATATTCCTGATTTGTGCATAACCCTTCCCTGTTGCCCAGATGATGACTTCCTTCATAAAGGGGCCGTGTTATGTTCCCTGTAGTACAGGCTCTCCGCCCCTGTCAGTATAGAGCACATGGTGTGTATTACATGTTTGTTGTGGTTAATGATTATTGAAGTGTCATTCCTTTGGGTAAAAGGAATGTAGAGCCCATGGCTGCTGTTTTGTTCATGTCCTCACATTGAAGTTTATAGCTCTTTCCCTTGGTGGTAGAGCACCAATTATCTTCCTATTCCCTTTCATCATGTGCTGTGCCAGGGAGTGGGTTCTGCCCAGCAGGGTAAAACCTGAGCTTAGGAAGATTCTGCTCTGACTTCTGGGGGTTCTATTAGGCATGGGTTAGTGAAGCACTGCTAGACAAGGGGACATTAAGGAAAGTTTGGTAGGTTTCTGTTAAACCTTATGCTTATGTAGAGATACAGTACGAGAAACGTTTTTTTGTACTTCTGGATGTGGTTTGCCTTTTCTGCCTATTGATGTGTGGAGTAGCGGTAGCCACCTTGGCAGGGGGATTGTGATGTGAGCCTACACAAGAGGAAAACCAATGTATTCAAGGCAGAATGACAAGATGGAAGAAGTGGAGGCTTTTTTAAACAGTTTTTTTTTAAAATGTTTACTTTTGAGAGAGACAGAAGAGGGAGACACAGAATCCAAAGCAGGCTCTAGGCTCTGAGCTGTCAGCACAGAGCCCAGTGTGAGGCTTGAACTCCCAAACCGTGAGATCCTGACCTAAGCTGAAGTCGGACACTTAACTGACCAAGCCACCCAGGCATCCCTGGAGCAGGGATTTTTGAACCACTGGATCAACCAACCAAATAAAATATAGGAGTATATTTTATTTCAGTTCTTCTTAGCCTTCCTGCAAATTTCAGATTGAGAACTCCTCTACTACTTGGTGGTTAAAAAGAAGGGAAGCCTGTATATTGAATAAATGATCTAAAAGTAACAAATGAGAGTAGGATCAATCATCCAGCCTACATACCCTCCCCCTGCTTTTCTCTTTCACTCTCCTGACTCCAAGGATAGAAGACGCTTGGGTCTGGTCCTGAAAAAGAGATGCAGTTTGTAATCCATCTTCTTGGACTCATAGGTTGCTTATGCAGGTCTCCATTGTTCCTATTACAAAGAAAATGGGAAATGGATCAAGGATAAAAGGGTTGTTATGTATTGGCAATTATAAAAGCTTACTTTATGATAAGAGCTCAGATGTCTCATAGAGAAGTTTTGGGATAGTGCCTCCCAAGCCTGTTCCGTTAGTTTATTAGCCTTAGTATTGACATTTTTGACCAGAAAACTATTTAGCCAGGCTAGCATGTGCATTTGGAATTTTTAAAAGCATCCCTGGCCTCTTTCCTGAAGATCCAATAGTATTCCTCCATTGTGGCTGTCAAAAACGTGTCCAGAAATAGCTGAATATCCCCTGGAATGGAAAATTGCCCCTCATTTGGAAACTGCTGTGTTGGAGATAAACAGTTGTTTCTTATAGTTGCCTGTGTTCTGGGACTCCAGAAGAAGATTGGGGAACTTCTAACATTGCCTCAATCACCTCACCTTATGGTGAGAAAAATACAGCAAATTTGTAAAATTTTCAAATCAGGTCAAATACAGTGTGCTGCTTTGATATGTGTACATTTTGAAATCAGTGACAATTAAACTAGTTAACCTATCCATCCCTCACATAGTTTCCATTTGTATGTGTGATGAGGACATTTGAGATCTACTTTTTTAAGCGGATTTTGAGTATACAGTGTTATTTACTATAGTCACCAGACTGTGGTTAGGTCTCCGTAACTTAGTGACTTTTTAAATAGAAGGAGATAATTCCAGTGTTTGAAATTCTCCGTGTGTGTGTGTGTGTGTGTGTGTGTGTGTGTGTGTGTGTGTTTCAGGTGTACACATAGTGATTGGACGAGTTTATATACATCATGTTCTGCTCACAGATGTAGGTACCGTCTGTCACCCTACAATGCTGTTATAATATGATCGACTACGTTTTTCTGCTGGACCTTTTATTCCCATGACTTAGAGAACTCTTAAAATCTTACCCTCAAATGTTAAATAGTCTATGATTGTTTAACAGCATCTAATGTGATGATATAAATGGTCTTCCTGGTAAGGCTTCTCCTGGTCTATGTCAATCACTTGATTTGAAGCCAGGAAGTGCCTACGTTTTATGTGTCTTCACAGCCGTTCAGATGTGAACTGAATAATGCTTGAATAAAATAGTGTGAGTGAGACAAGTTTCACGGTTTCCAGTTTTATTTTTAAAAATGAATATTATATATCACAGACAAGGAGTACAATTAAATGCTTTCAAAAAATTTTTTTATGTTTATTATTGATACAGACATAAACAGAGCATGACTGAGGAAGGGGCAGAGAGAGAGGGACACAGAATCTGAAGCAGGCTCCAGGCTCTGAGCTGTCAGCACAGAGCCCAAGGTTTCACTCAAACCCACAAACCAGGAGATCATGACCTGAGCCGAAGTCGGATGCTTAACCGACGGAGCCACCCAGGCGCCCCTTAAATACTTTTATCAAAGTGACAAAATTCTCTCAACCTGCCTCTAATTTTTTTTGTCCCTTTTGTATCCCCAGGGCATTTAAAGATTTACAATTAAAGCAAACCAGCACTGAAGGATCTGTAAAGCAGTAAAGCTGCCGTGGTTGACAGCAGTACGCTAAGCGTGGTTTGTGACCATCGTGGCCACCCTTTCTTCACGCTATTACCCTTCCAGTGACCAGATCTTTTAATTCAACCTTTGAAGTGACTCTGACTTCTCTGTGCCTTTATATCTTTACAGCTATTGCAGGAGTCCAAGCCACTGTCCAGTCTACCTAAGCTCCCCTCACCACTCTGCTCCTCTGCCAACCCCCTCATAAGGCAGCCAAAGTGTGCTTGTCAACAAGTCAACATCTTGAAATGTTTCTAAGTCCACCTCCCCAGCTTGAAACCCTTCAGAGTGTTTCTTTGGTCCTTGGGACCTAATCCAAAATCCTTGGTGTAACATTTACAACCCTGAACACTGATGGCTGTTTGTCTTCCTCCCTCATTACCTTTTGCCCTCTCTTCTCTTGTTTTGCCACACACACTGCTTCAGATCCTTTCACTTGCTATGTTTTTTCCTGTGTTAGGGTCCTGAAACTGCTGTTTCCTCTGCCTGAAATATTATTCTTGGCTTAGGTGATTCTGATTTATCTTTCAAGTCTTAGTGGTATGATGTACCATTTCCTTAGGGAGCAATGACTTAGACCTCTAATCAAATTAGGGCTCCTTTTGATAGAATGTTTTCCTTTCAATGACCTTATCTCAACTTGCAGCCACACATTGGTGTGTATGTTTAAAATCTGTCTCCACTAGGGGCCCCCTGAGTGGCTCAGTCTGTTAAGCATCTGACTTCAGCTCAGGTCATGATCCCGTGGTTTGTGGGTTCCAGTCCTGCGTCAGGCTCTGTGCTGACAGCTAGCTCAGAGCCTGGAGCCTGCTTCCGGTTCTGTGTGTCCCTCTCTCTCTGCCCCTCCCCCGCTCATGCAGGCTCACTCACATGTGCGCTCTTACTCTCAAAACAAACATTTAAAAATGTATAAAATCTGTCCTCACTAGTTAAGCTCCAACACGGTAGGTGCATGTCTTTTTGTCTCCAACGTATGATAGATGCTTAGTGTTTGCCTAGCACATAGGTTCTCAGTAGCTATTTTCGTGAAAAGTTGACTTTGCCATGGGAGTTGGCAATGTATCAGGCTTATAACACGTTTATTGTCCTCATGTTGAATCTGAGATAAGCACTGAATGTTGAAAGGATGGAAATGGTTTGTTCCTGCTGCCCGTAGATTAGAATATTGGGTAGCATGGAGCCTTGTGTGAGAGCTGGTGACTGGCCAGCTGCATGCACAAATCCGTGGATGATTTCTACTTTGCTTGACAAAAAAATAATGAATAGAAAGTGGTATTAGGCAAATTTTAACTCTATCCAAAACTAAGAAAGAAACTCTGGGCTTAAAAACAAAAACGACCCTGGTTTTTTGTTTTGTTTTGTTTTGTTTGCTTTAGAGTTTTTTTCAAATTGTTGTTCAGTATGAGTCATGGCTTGGTAGTTTTTTGGCCAATGAGATTTCAGTATACAGTGCACTAACATCAACTCCTGGATTGGCTTGACTACCTCTGATGTCACAATACCCCCCTGAGGAAGTCATAATTTGCTTGAGATCACATTGTACTAGTAACAACACTCGGCCTGTTTCATTACAAGAAAATCTACCAAAAATAAAAATGCTGGAAGGAGGAACCTGCCTTTGCTCGACACAGACCTTTTCCCATTTGTGTGCTTGAATTATCTACTGCCAACAGTTGAAGTTAGCTTCTTTGCTTTGTTTTACAATTGATGTTTTGGTTTTTGTCAGTTAAGAGGCAAATGGAAGAATGATCCTACTTAGAATTACTCCTTCAGCTCAGAGTTCCATTTCATCTCGACTACTGAGGCTTACCGTCTTTCTACTACTCAGCCTTCCTGACTCGAAAGGAAAAGCCATTTGGACAGCCCACCTGAATATAACATTTCAGGTGGGAAATCAGATTATATCTGACTTAGGAGAGAGTGGAGTGTTTGGGAACCATTCTCCTTTGGAAAGGGTGTCTGGCGCGGTGGTACTTCCTGAAGGATGGAATCAGAATGCTTGTAATCCTCTGACCAACTTCAGCAGGCCTGAACAAGCAGACTCTTGGTTGGCCCTCATTGAACGGGGAGGCTGTACTTTCACACATAAAATCAATGTAGCTGCAGAGAAGGGAGCAAATGGGGTGATCATCTATAACTATCCAGGTACAGGCAACAAAGTATTTCCCATGTCTCACCAGGGAACAGAAAATATAGTCGCAATAATGATAGGCAACTTGAAAGGCATGGAACTTTTGCACTTGATTCAGAGAGGAGTCTACGTTACGATCATCATCGAGGTGGGGAGAATGCATGTGCCATGGCTGAGCCATTACATCACGTCTCTTTTTACCTTCCTGGCTGCCACCGTTGCCTACTTTTTCTTGTACTGTGCCTGGAGACCTAGAGCGCCCAATTCTTCCACCCGGAGGCGAAGACCGATCAAAGCAGATGTGAAGAAAGCTATTGGTCAGCTTCAGCTGCGAGTGCTCAAGGAAGGGGACAAGGAACTAGATCCAAATGAAGACAGTTGTGTTGTTTGCTTTGACATATACAAATCCCAGGATGTAGTACGTATTTTAACTTGCAAACATTTTTTCCATAAGACATGCATTGACCCCTGGCTTTTAGCACATAGGACATGCCCCATGTGCAAGTGTGATATTCTGAAAACTTAAACCCAGACAATCTTCTGAAGATGTAACCCAGTCTTTCCAAAGACTAAAAAAATTAAATGAATTTTCATTTAGCACTTTTTGTAGAGAGAAAACTCCATCTTCTCTACCTAAGCACTAAAAAGGACGAAATTTGTGTGTTTAAAATAAAACTCCATATCATGCCTGGCTATCTGAACTTGTTTTTCTATTAAGTTGTTATTTTTTTGCTTTTATCCAAATAAGGACATTAGTATATGTTAAAAGCAAAGTAGTCTTATCTTCAAATTAAAATGATTGTGGTTGAGGCTACAGAGAAATAGGCATGATATTTTAAAGTTTCTTTTTTAGATTCATTTTATTATTTCTATGTTTTTGATACCTAAAATCTCTTAGCTAAATTTCACTATAGGAACACCTGGATGGCTCAGCCAGTAGAGAGCATGCAACTCTTGATCTCAGGATTGTGAGTTGAGGCCCTAAGTTGGGTATGGAGCTTACTTAAAAAAAAAAAAAAATTCATTATATAAGTAGATCTTGATTTAAGTCTCCATGGTTAATTAGGAGGATCTCTGGTTTCCAAGGGCACTGAGTAGATCCTGCATTCTAAGCAATTACTTTAGATGTCAGCATCCTCTGATTTTGTAACCAAAATATTTTAAATTATTATAGGCCTCATTTAAGGGCAGCATCACAGAAAATGTCGCTTTTGTTTGCTTGAGCCTATTTATCCCAGCCTAGTGAATTAGCTCTGTAGCAGATTTCCCTTCTAGAATTAACCTTAGTAAATGGTTTGTCGTCTTAAAATACTGGTGAGTG
This sequence comes from Suricata suricatta, assembly GCF_006229205.1. Taxonomy (NCBI): domain Eukaryota; kingdom Metazoa; phylum Chordata; class Mammalia; order Carnivora; family Herpestidae; genus Suricata; species Suricata suricatta. The sequence goes on from NC_043701.1 coordinate 27,715,562, forward strand.
CGTTCCTGTTTGGGCATTTTGATATAGTTCTAGAGCGGAGCCAAAATTTTGTTCAGCTGTTTTTACAAATTGTATGTAACTGTGAGAGGCTGAAAGACTAAAATCTCTGGATGAAATGCTAAACCATTGATATCCAACTTTGATGGCACTTCATGAAATAACACACTCTGTACTACACACTTTGAAGAGTGCGTTGTATGGAAATACAATCAGATTAATGGTTTTTAGAAAAGAAAATTGACCATTGGGGGCTGAAGTTTACACAGTAATGTTTGTTTTTATGCGACTTTGGTTGGGCCTATAGGGCCCCATTCTCTGCCTTTCCTGCCTTGTTATGTTGACTCACATTTCATAAAAAGAGGTAGCTCCCTTAGTCCTGGTGAGACCCAACCAAGCATCCTGTGTTTTAAGGACAGAAATTTGTGTTCAAGGTAAAAAAAAAATTCTTGGTTTCCCAGCTAGTAGATAAGAACCACTGAGAGATACCCTCAAGAAAGTGTATGCCCCTACGTGGGGGGCTGCCCATGCTTGTTAGTACAAGTCACTTTGGTATCAAGTCCTTTCGTGCCATTGATAGAAGTGTAGCAAAAATATAGGCAGTTACCATCAGGAATGTTTGATTTTAGCAAATATTTTGTTCAAAGCATCCGTGAACTTTAACACTGCTATTGGTGTTGATCTAAATGGGGACCTTGATGTTTTTATTTTTGTTTAAAACGAATTATGCTAAGACTGCTAAACAGAATTTGTTCCCTTACACTCTTCCTCTCTTACCTCAAAATATTGTTAGATCAGTAACAGATGTCAAGGTCTGCAGAGAAAAGAGATTAATGTTCTTTACTGCTGTCAGCCCTGTGGATAGTGCATAGAAGAGTGGGGAAGCAGGGCTAAAGTAATCTTATGGATACCCTCCTTTAAAAAATAATAATAAAAATCAAAATCAAAACCAAATCAAACCAAAAAGTCTGAGCAAGCAATTATTAATTTTAATACAGAGCTTTAGATGATAAAAAATTCACACTGATCAAATGGGAGTGAAAAACGGTATTAGTGTTCACTGCTTTTACCACATAATTGTTCTTAGTGCTAATTTCTAATTACAACTTGCCATTTTGTTACGTTTCCTTGATTTATTGTGAAGAATGATAATGCTATGACTTTCTTGCATATGCTTTCAGATTATATGTTGTATGAGTCTTATATTTAATTTCAGATTAATGTGATACCTGTTAACATGTAGCTCAGGGGTTGAATTGATCTTACAACCTAGAAATCATTGGCTTGAAGCCAAGAAGTTGACAGCAGACTCAAAGCTCTTATCTAATTGGCTGTGTTGTCTTTTATGTCATAATCACATCACCCAACTGTAAACAGTATCAGGAGTTAGTGAGACTGGGATTGTTTTTTTTTTTTTAATCTAAAGTGTTTCTCTTCCTCTCTCTAATAAAACATCTGAACCTAAGACCTCTAAGAATTTCTTTAAAAAAAAAAAACATGCTGGGAGACCGTGGAACTTGTTACCACCCCAAAGATTTTTCTCATTTTATTGTTTTTGAGTGATTGTCCACAAATGTGGACACCACGCCTTTTTGTTGGGTTGGTTCTTCAGTCGCTAGGTGGAGAGAGATGAATCCACTCAAGATTAGCACTTACAGAAACAACACTGCATCTTCCTGGCTTATGCAATTCAGTTTTCTTTGGCTGCTTAGTCAGAACTGTTGCAGAGCCAGTGCTGTTTGGAGCGCTTACATGAACATCTCCTATCACGTTGGGAATCGGGTGCTGTCAGAGTTGGGGGAAACCGGAGTGTTTGGAATAAGCTCCACTTTGAAGAGAGTGGTGGGAGTCCTCGTGCCGCCCGATGGGAAAACTCAAAGTGCATGTAAGCCCAGTACCAGTTTCACCAGATGGAGGAACTCCGAGACCTGGCTCGCACTTGTTGAACGAGGCGGGTGTACCTTCACGCAGAAAATTAAGGTGGCCACTGAGCATGGGGCCAGTGGAGTGATCATCTACAACTACCCAGGAACTGGCAATCAGGTTTTCCCCATGTCTCATCAGGCATTTGAAGACGTCATCGTGGTGATGATTGGTAACCTAAAGGGCATGGATCTTTTGCATTTAATTCAGAAGGGAGTTCCCATTACAGTCACAGTTGAGGTGGGGAGAAGACACATCATCCGCATGAATCACTATTTTGTCTCTTTTGTGATCGTCACAACTGCTACTTTAGCGTATTTCATCGTTTTTCATGTTTGGAGACTTTGGATAGGGAGGATTCAGAACCGGAGAAGGCAGCGGTTAACAGCCAATCTCAAGAAAGCCTTTGGCCAGCTCCAGCTTCGGGTTCTGAGAGAGGGGGATGAGGAGATCGGCCCAAATGGAGGTAGCTGCGTAGTTTGCTTTGATGTCTATAAACCCAACGATACAGTTCGTGTTCTCACCTGTAAACACTTTTTCCACAAGAATTGCATCGACCCCTGGATTCTGTCCCATGGGACATGCCCCGTGTGCAAATGTGACATTCTTAAAGCGTTGGGTATTCGGGTAGATGTTGAAGATGGAGTAGAATCTTTGCAAGTTCTCATGTCAAATGAATTGCCCAGTGCCCTGTCCCCTGGTGAAGAGGAGACAGATAACGAACTTCCTCCTGTAGGAGAGTCTGACAAAGGGACCCCTTCGGAGGGGCTGCCACCTCAGAATGACAGCCAGCCTAAGTCAGTGGTGGGAGATGTTCGTCCTTCCCCTTGACAGCAAGACCTTTGCGGAAGTGGATTAAACCTGTTTGTCAACTCAAGTCCTAATACTGACAAGCAGTTTCTGTTTGAAGTGTGGTTTTTGTGTCCTTTTCTGTCACTTTGGTAACTTTCTACATTGTCAAGCAGAAAAAGGGCCTTGCAGGATTTTTGTTGTTGTTGTTGCCTGTTTTGCCTTTTGTAAATGTAACTGTTTTGTCCGTGTCTGTTATTCCTGGAAGGATATATGTCTACTTCTTTGTACACATGCATGTTAAAATCAAGGATGAACTCTGCCCACACCCCACATGTTTGTACATATTCTGGGCTTCATTTTGGTAAGAAAATTGTTCATATATTTATATGTTCCTTATACAGAAACTATCAGTTAAGTTTGGAAACCAGAAATTATCTTTTATGTACTAGAAGGAGTACCATTTTTGATACTGTATAGGACAATATACTACTTTTAAAGTCAGGGTGCTGTGTTTCCCATTCTTAGCATGAAAATCTTGCTGTACAGAATTTTATTACTATCACCCCCAACAAGCAGTTCTTTTCAAGCGATTAGTACATTTTTATGGGATCTGCATATGCACGGTGATAGCAATTTCAAAAATCAAACACTAGCACTTTTCAGTGAACAGCAAATAATTCAGTGCCCAATATTGCTCTAAAAGTATTACATGTTGACAATTTGTAAAAAGATCTAAATGATCCAGAACTCCTATAATGTTTTTTATGGTGTATTTATTTCCCATGTGTTTCAACTTACTACTCAGTATATTTTGCCATTAAATATTTAAAACATGTTAGATTATTTTGAGATAAGTATCACAATATAGGTGTTTTTATGACAACATGGGATGGTTTTTATTTTGTTCACTGTATATTCAGGATCTAGCACAGTGCTCGGCACTCAAAATATTTTTGAGTAAAGGAATGAATAATGAGTATTTTTTCCCCTGTGATGTAAATGTTAGTATGAAAAACTGGGCAGTTTATCCCAATCCTAGAAAATAATGGGGACTTAGTCCTGACAACTTTCATCCTAAATCACCTTGACAAAATAGAAAACTATGATTTTTAGCTCAAAATCCGTTATTTCAACTTAACATATATAGTTGTAACAAGGAGCTTTGAACTCTCCCTGGCCTGACTGTGGGTTTCTAGTTCTTGTGCAGTACTAAGAGAGGGGGATTTTTGTTCTTGGCAACGCTAGAGAGAGATTGATCAGGAATTTTCTTGAGTTCAGTGCTAACAACCCTGGAATTCTGAGGCAGATAGAAGGGCAATAGTTGGTTCGAACAGCAACACCAAGTCGGACTATTTAAAGGAGGGAGAAACAATCACCTAAGGCCAGGGAGAATCAGGACACAGCAAAATGTGTCCATGATGACCAGGTGGAGGGGTGAAACCTGAGTTGGTACACACAGGCTTTTTCATTGTTGAGAGAGTGTGTGCTAGTGGGGGAGGAGTAGAGGGAGAAAGAATCTTAAGCAGGCTCCATGCTTAGTGTGGAGCCAGACCAAGGGCTTGACCTCAGGACTGTGAGATGATCTGAGCCAAAATCAAGAGTTGGATGCTTCCTCGACTGAACCACTCAGGCCCCCTTACACAGGCTCTTTTATACCTAATCTTGGAGAGGTTTGACTCAGTTAATCAAAGGAGCTGCTTTTTGAAAGAACTGCAGAGCACCAGTACTGTGGAAGATTTCACTAGAACACTGGAAGGTCTTTTTGTGTTTACCTGGGGGAGTAAGTTTTTTTTTTTTTTTTTTTTGAGGTGTACCAAGGATCACTTTGAAAAGACAGGAAACTGAAGATCGTTTGAGGGCCACTCCTAGTAGAATCTGCTGCTAAGCCCAGGATAAGTTGCCTTTCCCAGACTGGCCACTGTTGGCATCTCAGTCTTTGGGGCTGGCAGCTCATGGGGGTGGCTAGGGTGACTTTCATTGGTTGCCCAAGAGAACCATTAGAACTATGGAGAGTGAATGCATCTTGGCAGCCCTCGAGCCTGGGTTCTAGAATCATTACAGCTGTGTGTCATCCTGGCAAATTAGTATGGGATTCATGTTCATGATAGACCTAAGCTTGAATTTATTTGCTCTTCACACTGACTGCCATTGTGTTCTCTTTTATTCCTTCCTGTGCACCCTCATTGATTTTTCCTTTTGGTTCATTATTGTCAACCTTAAACCTGACTTATGTGTATGAAATTGACATATTAACTTTCATAATCGTGTCTCATTAATTAGGATATTTACTAAGTTGCTTATTGTCTCGACCTGAGAATTTTCAGTGGCTATCCTTTAAAAGGTGTTGGAATCTGTATTTGTGGGGAGGAAGGAAAGGTCAGTGAGCTTGGAAACTGTCATTGCTGAGTGCCTACCATGTAGTAGGCAGTGGACTAAGTGCTTTCTATTGCTTTTTCTTATGTCCGAACAAAACAGTTTCAGGTTTTGTCTTTAGAATGTTGTAAACAGATCAATAAACCACTTTTACTGAGTTTAATAACTAGAACCTGGAAATAAGACTCCTGTGTCAAATTTAAGGTATTATTTGTTGTTGTAAATTGTTACCATTTTGTGTGCTACTTCATTTTCTCTTATACATAGTGATGTAAACATATTTTGTCATAATGGCTTGGGACCATAATATGAATTGTTTTGCTCCTAACACCAGTGTCATGATACATTTCCCTTACACCTCTTTGTACATATTTCTGCATTCCCTGGTAGAGGTGGGTGTGGGGAATTAACAAGGGGCTTGATATTCCTCATAAAAATGCAACTTCTCTGCTTCATTACTGGGATAGATGAGGTTTAATTATTTACTAAACTGAAAATGACTTGGTTTAACTTGAGCACTGATTGGGTGATACAATAGGTGTTTTTATGTATACATTTTTTTGGATGACAAGACACACTGGACTATATCCCTGTCTCTTGCTATAGGATTACAGTAATGCAATTGTACTGCAGAGAAATGTTGGTCAACCATAATATTTACAGTAGTATATGTAGTTCAAAGGGCTTAGTGAGCTTGAGAACTGGCGTTTCTGATGGTATTTAAGTTTGGTGTTAAATACCAAAATACAGTCAGTATTTTCTTCATCTATAGACTTTCAGGTTTTTGAACTAGTGCACAGGAAACAAGGAAAGCAGAATTTGGAGAAGTGCTGATGTTAAAAAAAAATTCACACATGGCAATGTGAAGGAGTAACGATGACTCCATGTTCTTGCTCTGTCATTTACTATGGGGACCAGTGTCTGTATTTTAGAGTTTACTTGGCTTTGCATTTGGTGCATTTTAAATGTTTAGTGCTTACTGATGAAGAATGTGGTTTATGAGTTGCTGCAGTTACCAACAGAAATATCTGAAAAGTACAGGCCTGTTTTTCTGAACTGCAAGAACTGTTTTGGGAGAGGAGGGAATAATGCCTCAGTGTAGCCGCTTCCTGCGCGTTAAAGCCCCTCCACAGACACGCCCCTCCACGGACACGCCCCTCGCTCATAAATGTACCGCCTGGGAGTCTTCACAATTGTGCTGTCTTCTCAGACCTCCAAGACAGAGTTTCTTGGTGACTTCACCTGCTGACATTGACTTTCCTCATTGGTGACAACCAGGGTAGTCCTGATTTCAAAACTTCTCTATACCTGCAATGTTCATTTCCCAATTCCACAACGCACCATTGTTGCCACACATTAGCTTCTGTCATTTTTGAAAATTTCCCAGCTCAGAGCATCTTTTTCAGAATTGTCTCTCTGAATTCACCTGACCTTTTTTCCCTTTTCACCCCTTGGTCTTCTCATTATAGGGTTTTGTTGGTCTTTCATTCTAGAGTACCCATTCTCTTCCAGCCCATCTCTTTTCCAGATACAGCCTACAACCAACTGTAAGCCATTTGTTTGATTCTACCACATGCCACTGAATTCCTTGCCTTCTAAACTTTTTTTCCAGGACCATTGGTGCTGTCTGAGTCATCTCTCCTGATTTTTACCAAATAGTTACTTCCTTTAAAAAATTCTTTATTCTCAGGGTGCCTAGGTGGCTCAGTTGGTTAAGCATCCTACTTCGGCTTAGGTCATGATCTCTCAGGGTTTGTGAGTTCATGCCCTGCATTGGGTTCTATGCTGACCGCTCAGAGCCTGGGGCCTGCTTCAGATTCCTTGTCTTTCTCGCTCTCTACCCCTCTGCTCTTGGCACTCTGTCTCTCTCTCTCAAAAATATATACTAAAAGATGTAAAAATTCTTTATTCTCTTAAGACCCTTTTTTATTTTCCACGGAGCAGTGCTTCTTGACCTTGGCTACACATCAACGTCATGTTGACAGCTCTTAAAATTCTCTGTGCCCAGGCTTTTTCACCCAGGACCTGTGCTTTGAGGCTTCAGAACCCAGTTGGTTCCAGTATACAGACAAGATTGAGAACTGTTACCATAGGGCTTTTTCAGAGAGCATTTATGTTAATTGAATTCCCTGCTTCACCTTCTGGTTACTTCCTTATTGACTTGTTTTTACTTTACTCAAAATACTGAGGTGGAAATCTAAATACCAAGTCACAAGAAGGGTGATATTGCATGAAGAGCAGTTGATAAAGGCTTCTGGGAATGTGTGACAGAATGGACTTCAGCTAGAGAAGCAAGGAACACTTAGCTCCATTTCAAATGTTAGTTCCCTATCATTTGGAAAGAAGAGCATTTTAATGGAGGGAAGGACATGAACCACAGTGTGGTTTTTCTTTTTCCCCAAAAGAAAGATATTGTTGGTAATTCAGGCAGTAAAATAATCATGTAAGAATTTAAGAATCTTGATCGTGGATTATTATTATTATTTTTTTAAAGAGTGAGTGCATGAGAGGGGTAGAGAGAAAAATCCCAAGCAGGTACCATGCTCAGCCGTGAGCCTGACTCGGGCCTCCATCCCACAACCCCACAGTCATGACCTGAGCTGAAATCAAGAGTCAGACACTTAACCAACCAGGCCACCTACCCTCCCCAGATGATGGAGTCTTAATCTATTTTTTTCTTTTTCAAGTATTTAAATGCCTACTAACATATGGTATAATATTAATTTCAGGTGTGGAATTTGATTTATTAAAACACCCTCTGCTCATCACAAGGACCTTCCTTAATCCCATCATCCATTTAACCCATCCTACACCCCAACCTCTAGCAATCCTCAGTTCTCTATAGTTAAGTTTTAACAAGTGTTTTCTAAAGAAATCAGTGTCATGTAGAATTTTGGTTAAGGAACTTGAAGACCAGGAATTCTGGAGGCTGTTGTAAGAATCCAGGAGTGATAAAGTGTCAACAAAAGCAGTAGTTGGTGAATTGAGGAAGATAATTCACCTTCAACATATGTCCTTTGATTTCATTTGCTGATTTGTATTTTCTACCCGGATTTTTAAAAACCAGGTTGGTACTGGCTTTAGAAGTTGCCTTTATACCCATAACTTTCATCTTCTGTTTATTTCCAGTGAATACAGAATAGAAGGGTTAGGGTCAGAAGGAGTTGAGAAAGAGTCAAGAATGACTCCTAGATTTCTGTCTGGGGCACTAGGTAATAATGATGCTGTTCACTGGGGTAGAAAATAGGAGACGCAAATGTTTGGGGTAGAAGAGGTCATGTTTTGAGAGTGCTGGATTTGAGGAACCTGCAGAATTTATGGTAACTTTCACTACACAACTGAAGATATGGTCTGCAAGGATTAAATGGGAATATAACAAAAAAGGACCTGTGCAAAGCACTCAATTGTGGTGATTTACTAACAAAACGACGTACCCTTGACTTTTATATAGAGTGGTAATTTACTAAAATGTGAAATTTAATACTATTTAGGACTCCTTGGTTTTATGGTATTCCCATAGATAGTGCTGGATGGCTTTTTCTCTCAAAAAGCGATGGTTAGGGTGGTAGTGTGACAACAGCTTCAGCATGGCAGGCTGCTCTTCTGTTTAGCCCTAATAAGAACTGAGGTACGTGATATTAGGTATCCCCATTCTTTAGATGATAAAATTGAGACCCACAGAGACTAAGCAATTTGCCCGGCGTTAAACAGCTATTATGTGGCAGGATCTGTGTTTGGTCTGGTTCCACAGCTCCTGGCCTTTACTACAACACCGCAATTAGTTTGAAAAACCAGTTTTTAAGCAGAATGTACTAAGAGGAGTCCTATTTTGAGGACTTAAAGAATTAGGCCTTAGAAGAAAACTCCCAGCCAAAAGGTATCGGGAGCACTAGCAAGAGGGTGGAAGTGGTAACTGGAGAAATCTCAAGACAATTAGGGATACAGGAGTAGGGTGGGTGAGGATTGAGGGGAGGATGTATCTAATTGAGGAGGAACGTTGAGCTCAAGGGGAATGTCTGCTTACATTTAGGAAGTACGGATTCTGGAATTGATCTCATGTAAAAAGTGAATTAGTTGATGAATTTTATGTAGCCTTTTATTCCTCTGAAGTTGGAGAGGGTTAAAAATCATTAGAATTGTGCTAATAATTGATAACACTCCATTTTGAATGTTCAGGGATAAGCACAGTTGCCTATTGAAAAGAATACTGTGCTTTTTTTTTTTTTTTTTTTACACACCATTCATATCCTTTCCCCCAAGGCAGAACATCTCAGAACAGTGGTCCTCAGGCCAGTACTGTTAGCATCACTTGAAACTGTGGGATGTGCAGATTCTAGGCTCCCACTGTATACCTTATGGAGCCAGAAAATTGGAGAGGGGGATGGGGGCAGAGAACCTGATTCAACAAGTCTTCCTGCTGATTTTGATGGACATTCAAGTTTAGGGTTCTCTACTATCTTAGGGAGTCCATTTATTTTCAGAAGAGGATGCAGCACACAGCTGTCATCATAGAAATCGTATAAACAAAAATGTGAATCTTAAAGCGGTACACAAATCATAGTTGCTATTATATTAAGATACATAGTAGGCATTTTTCATGGGCCTGACTTTTCTCTGGTTTATGTAGGACTTGTGCATATAAATGCTTCCTCCTTTCCTAGTTCTGGTTTCTCTACCACCACTATTACACTTCCAGGCAATGGGGGCGGGGAGGGGAGGGGAGGCGGGAGATTGTAGACAATTTAGGATTTCCAAAGTAGAAGGTTAGAAAAAACCCTTAAAGCAGAAAAAAAACGTAGGGCAGTCGACGCACTGGGTAAGGATTGTTTCTGATACCATCTACTTAGTAGGTGTGAAAATAAAATGGGGCCATCCATGAAATGCAGAAGGGAATTATGTAAATTCCTGGGTTTGAATTCATAAAACCAGTTTCACAAATACTGGAGGGAGACTCCGTTTAGAGTCCATAAAAATATAGCTGAAAATACACATCTATGCCAGCCACCTGAAGATGTTTGGCATCTTCTGTGTGAGTAGCAGCACTGCTTCTGTAGCTGAAATTACTCCTTTTCGTGTTATGGTGGGAGTCTTACCCATATGGCAAAATCATTGATGATTTCATTCATTCAACAAATACTGACTGCCCTGGAAATACAGAAATCGTACAAAACCCATTGCCCTGATGGAACTTTCTAGTGTGATTAAGGTCCAGGATAAATGTAATATGCCAAGTAGTTATAATTGCTGTGGAGAACAAACAGAAAACAGGGTGGAAACTGTCAGAATCAGAGTTGGAGTTTTAAATGTAGGCTTTGGGGCTCCTGGGTGGCTCTGTCCACTGAGCGTCCAACTCTTGATTTTGGCTCAGGTCATGATCCCAGTGTGAGCTGAATGTGGGGCCTGCTTAAGATAGTCTCTCACCTTCTGCCCCTCTCCCCTGCTCACGCTTGCAGTCTCTCAAAATTAAAAAATTAAATAAAAATGGAGACTTCACAAAGAAGATAAAGAATTGAGCCAAAGACTGGGAAGGAATGTGGGCCGTGCACCAGAACACAAGCATGGAAAGTGCAGCCCTGCAGAGGAGAGCCCCCCGGCTGGTAAGGGGACCTGTCATCTGAAGAGTGTTTAACCTGGCAGCTTGAAGACCGTGTTAACTGCTATTAAAAGCCTCAAAGATCGGCCTTCTGAAGGATGGGGGTTGTCCTGGGGTGACCTGAGGTAGAAGTCTGGGAGAGAACGAGAGCTGTAAGGAAAGTGTTGCCCCCGGGAGACAAGGAACCTGTCAGTCGTTGGTGCTGTCCTAGACACGCTCTAACAGTGGAGAGTTTCTCTTTCCTAAAGGAATTGGGTGTTGTTTAGATATCATTTTAATGGTGGTGGTGAGGGAATCCACGTTTTGAAAGGTCTCTGGGATTTGTACCCTTGAAGTCCCTCTCTATCCTGAAAAACAAATTCTGGGATTAAAATCCAACAATGTTATTTCATGCATAGTAGCCATCTGGTGGAAAAACAAATAACTACAAGGTATAAACCACAAAAATTCAGGTATTTACTGAGCACAGTTATATGCCAGATAGATTGTAGTTCAACAAGTTTTGGGTTCATTTTACTTTGCCATAGCAGAATGTTTGCTTAGAAGATTGACTTTCCAAAAATATTTTTCATTTTCATTTTGAAACTTCATTTCTCTGCTGTAGCCTCCTGACTTATCATGAATAAATAACTTGGTATCCTTAAGATCCATGTTTTAGAAACCTAGAATATGAAAGGGTCGTAGTTCATTCTCTGAAAGTATTGTAGGAAAAAAAAACGTTTAGAAATGGTCTTTCTCAGTTTCAGTGCCAACGTTAGCATATCACCTGTCTTCTCAAAAGTTTCCTGAGATATTGTATCTGCAGCAAAGGGACCAGGATTTGTTTTCCAGTCCATCATGGATTATTTTATAAAAATAAAAACCATGTGTTTTATTTACTCTGAAAATGCATAACAAAAATAATTTGGGTTGATGAAGGAATGGATTGGATATGTGAAAGAAACCACTAGAGTAAAATGTCATTTGTAGAATCTAGGGTTGGAGGCAGTCGTTAGGCGTTTTAGCTTCTGATTTTTTCACATTTGATAAAGGAACGAAGATTGGTGAAATGAGTGATTTCCAATCACCACAAGCCTTTTATCCAGTTTTTCATTTGGATACTTTCATAACTGTTGAATAAAACTCACGGCATTGTCACATCACTGTGAGTTTCTAAAACATCTCTGTACTCTGTCCTTCATGGACAGATGACAATAATGTGAGAGCTGGCATTGGTCCATGGATCACACTTCCCTTAACCCTGATTGAACACTTACGTGACTGTACTGTGTAATACTAAGAAGTTGTGCTGAAGAAAGCTGTTCCCCCTCTTCCGCCAGTGAGGAAACCGACCCGGAATGCTGCATGTTCTCAGCTTGTGTCACACCTTGAGCACCCAGGTCTGATTCCTTTCTGGTTTTTGTTACGTTATTTTCTGACTGATAAAAGGAGAGTGACAGAAATATGAGGATGAAGTGAATAGAATTACAAAATTGATGTTGGATTATTGTAGAAGTAAAGGACTGAGCACCTTTGTTGCATACAATAAAGAATTTATTGAAAGTTAGATACTATGAGATTCCAAAAGTAATCTAAGTTAAAAAAAGTTTTTTCTCCTTATCATGGTGGGGGGGGGGCATCTTCATAAAATAGAACGAGGTAGCTCAACCCAGGAACTTAGCAGTGTTACCTATGGTTCCATGAAACTCTGGATGAAATAAAAGTGAAGGGTTGGGTGGAGAGCTGGCGGCGGCTGTAGAAATTCACATTTGCTATGTCCTAGCTTGCTTTTCCACTATGAACATGATTTTTTTTCTTTGAACCCTAAACCATCCAGCCTGGAGATTGGACTCCTAGCTAGCGCCCAGTGATTTTGGTTCCAGGTGTGTTTGTGCTTGGAGTGAGTGGCTTGATAACCTTTTTTTCAGCTTCAGCTGCTTTAGTTATAAGGTTAAGGAAAGTTTGCCATTGGTTTAGGGAAGATTAATGACATCTTTAAACTGGAAAATAGTTGTAAAGAAAACTGAAGGATCTGCTGTTGGCTGATATTAGAAGAAGCAGTAGCTTTATAGAAACTTTGTAATATTGGGCGCCTGGGTGGCTCAGTCGGTTGGGCAGCCTACTTCAGCCCAGGTCATGATCTCACAGCTCGTAGGTTCGAGCCTCGCATAGGGGTCTGTGCTTTTAGCTTGGAGCCTGGATCCTGCTTCAGATTCTCTGTCTCTCTGCCCCTCCCCCACTCACAGTCTCTCTCTCTCTTTCTCTCAAAAATAAATAAACGTCAAAAAAATTAAACTTTGTAATATTGATAATAGGAATAGCATGTATGTGATTTTCCAAAAAGCTTTATAATTTTCAAATCACCTTTATGTTCATTTGGATGTAAGCTCTTGTCAACCAAACTATAGGGCAATGCAAGAAGACTTTAGTAGTTTAGGGGGTTCAGATTTGCTCTGTGGACCTTAGGTGAGTTATAAGGAAGGGTCATTTGAGAGTACCTGCTTTCTATCACTTACCTAACTTATTTTTCAAATAAGATTGTTTGCTATCATTTTTAAGTTATTTTCTCACACTTGATAAAGCGAATGGGATTGATTAAATTAGTGGTTTCAAAACCTTTGGAATTCGTGGGTCAGTAAAAACAAAAAAAAACTGATGTCAACTTATTTTTGTCAAGAAGGATCATTAACCACAACAACAAACTGATCCACAATTTACTATTAATAACATTGTATTACAAATAAGTGACTTGTACCTATGATTTCTATCAAAACATTGAACGAATCAGTAAACCAGTAACTTCCCCAAATCCCTTACTACTACAAGGACCTCATGATTTTTTTTTAAAACTTTGAGTATTGAATGATACCAGACCCTCCAGAGGCTAAAGGTACAGCTCTAATGAAGTTCACAGACTAAGCAGGGGAAGGATGCCAGGATTGCTGTACAGAATTTGCTGCACCGTGAGAACAGGTTCTGCTTCTTTCCTTCAGAGAGGATGGGGAATCCGAAGAAGGCTCACTGTGAAAGGATGGTATCAAGGCAGTGGGAAGCTTCACTAAGGAGATAGAGAGTAACTGGAGAAAATTCTATACCTCCTAATTCTCTTCATCCACTCAGTTCTGTAGCTGTTTCATGAAGCAGAAGTTGATAAATCCCCACGTTTCAATTGTATGGTCAAGGGTGAACCTCAGACCTTAATCTTTGACCCTTCGGCAGTCTGGCTGTGTGACCTCAGGCATGTTTCTTTACCCTTCTGCCTTTTTTTCCCCCCTTGTTTACATCTTTTAAGTATATGCTGGCATGTACTTTGTGTTATGAAGGTTAATGTATCTAAACTCCTAGAATGTATTCTAGCTATTTTCAAAGTACTATTTTAATCATGGGACTCCCTGACTTAAATGTTTGGAAGACATTCTGTGCTCTTGGGATAAAGACCAGGTATCTTCAAGGGCTTTTGAAACCTGTCCCTCCTCTCTAGCCCCTTCTCGACTGGATGCCATGGCTCTTCACTGATGCCTAAGGAGCCTTTTCCAACCCACTTCGGCCAGCTGTGTTTCCCCATCTCTATCCCTTGGTCTCCCCTAGTTTCCAAACATTCCTCTTCATTTTCTTATCTCCAGCCACCACCTCAGGAATCATCTGTGACCTCCTCAAATAGGTTCAGGACCTTGTTACAAAGCCTCCTGGCTCCAGGAATTCCCAGTATTTTCACCTCACTGCTCTCGGTTTAGTTTGTTTCCTCTAGTGTAAATTCTGTGAAGGCAGCAATGCCTTTTGCTCACTAGCGCATCCCCAACATCGAGCACATTGCCCACCAGACAGTATGTTTTGATAAAATATTTACGGGAGAAATAGGTGAGGTATAGGGGAGGGAATTTGTAGAGGGCTGAGCTGAATAAATCTTCCATTTATTGGAAAATACATTCTCCAGACAGGCAGACGAGAAGACCATGAGGGCAGCCTGTAGGAGACCCAGTGGATGAGACGACTGGCCTGATACAGCCAATAGGGAACCTATTGAGTGGCTGTGGGGCTGGGAAGTGACCTGATAGATCTTGGCGTTGATCCTGGAAAACTAGAAATTGACATGTAGTGGGACTAAATTCATCACTCTTAAGCTTCATGAATTGATAACACCTGAAAAATAGTTTTAAAAACAGCCACTCTTTCTCTGTGCATAAACCTCCATGTGGGAAATAGTAGTTGCTGTTTTTGAGGAGAGAAGGGCATCTCTTGTAAGTGGGGCTCTTGTACTTTCTCCATGTTTTCCTGGCTGAGCACATGCTGGCAGCTTTCCCAGGAGCCGTCTCCTAGATAGCCACAGTGACTTGGCCTGCAGATAACATTTTTCTTGTCATTATACAATCCTTCTGAGTCAGAGAAGCAATGCATGGATCAGATCAAAAGCAATGGGTGAACAATAAGTCCTTCTGTGGAAAAGTGTATTTGAAGTTTTATTTGGACGCTGAGCAGATTTACCTTTTGTGGATAGAGTTTCCTATTTTGGTCATCATATTTCAATTTTTCTATTCCCCACGACATGAAAGTATTAGTGACTTCTTTGGTATATAAACTGAGCAGGTGAATGGAAAGGCTAGCCATTGGTGGTACTCAGGGGGCCCCTGTATAAGGTATAACTCATTAAAATGGGGAGAAAATGTGACTACATGGTATATTCTGGTTTGAATGTGACGTTCCTCCCACACTGAATTGGATGGGTGTGTTCAGTGGCATTTTCACATAAGGTCATTCATTGGTAACGCCACAGATGTTGACCAGCACCCATCAGAATCAATGGCCATGAGGGGTGAACCCTTGATAGGACTGGGTAAGTGAGAGAGGAGAGTAAGTAAAGGAATCTTGCTTTCGGATTCCATTAGGCTCTGACCTGAGGCCAGTCACTTCACAGCCTAAAACACTTAATCTATAAAAGAGAAATATAATTGAAAGCACAGGGAGGGTGATTGTGGGGACCCCAATCACCCAAGGCTTGGAGACCAATTCCTAGAACCAGCCTCTTCATGTGGCTCTGCTCTACCTGCCTTTAACTTGACAATTGTTCCTGTGAAAGGTTGGAGGATTAAGATAGTTTATATCTAATGGGACTAAATCCATCATTATTTTTCATAATTTTTAACACCTGAAAAAACTTTAAAAATTATCATTTCTATGATTACAGCAGATTAGAGAGAGAGAGAGAGAGAGTGCGAGCACTCAAGCAAGAGCCCAGCAGCATGTTCAGAGTGAGGGGCAGAGAGAAAAGAAGACCCAGAATCCAAAGCAGGTTCAGACTTTGAGTTGTCAGCACAGAGCCCAATGTGGGGCTCAAACCCATGAACTTGCAAGATCATGACCTGAGCCAAAGTCAGACACTTAACTGACTGAGCCACCCAGGTGCCCCCCTAAAGTTTATTTTGAGAGAGCACATGTGCACACCAGCAGGGCAGGGGTTGGGGACGGAGAATCCCAGGTGGGCTCTACTCCCAGTGTGGGGCTCAAACCCATGAACTGTGCAATCATGGCCTGAGCCAGAATTAAGAGTCAGATGCTCAACTGAGCCACCCAGGCACCCCCAGACATTGTTTTAAAACAACATATCTTTTCTTTTTCTCACAAAACTAGTTTTACTTACCTTTATGACACTGCTGATAATTTTGAGATGTTTTTCTGTCCCATTCATGTGGACAAGCTCCATATTTTAAGTTAAGCATATAATTGAAAATCAGTAAGTGTTAGTTATTTAAGTTATGCAAGTACATGGATGGAAGAATAACCATCTAAACCATCTTCATTTATTCATTCCATGGATATTTTCTAAGTGCTTGTTCTGTGCTTGGCCTGGTGGTAGGTGCTACAGAGACAGTCCTGAATGATACCGTCTTTGACTTTGGAACTTACTACCTATGGAGAAAAAAAAAAAAAAAAAGATGGCAATAGAACCTTCACTTAATTATCACAGTGACAAAGTGCTAAGTACTTTAAAAGAAAAAGGTGCTAGGATTGCATGCAAACACGGCCAGATCGGGCTGATTCAGGGTGACTGGGGGAAGGAATCAGTAAGGAAGCCATCTCATGGCCTCTCTCACATATTCGTCCATATCTCAGGAAATCTGTGAGCTAGATGCTTATCTAATCCTCTTCCTTAGCTTTAGAAAATTCAAAGTCCACAGATAGTACTTTTTCCAACAAATCTTAATTGAGCTCCTATTGTAAGACAGGCTCTGTATAAGGCACTGGGTTCACCAGCAAACCATACCAAGTGTCTGCTCCAGTGGTGCTTGCTTTCTTCTTGGGGGAAATAAACGTGTATATGCTGCTAGGTACTAAAAAGAAAATTAGAGTGAGATACGAGGGTAAGAATGACAAATTGAATGGGGGGTAGGGGGTGTTTCCTCTCAGAAAATGATATAACTGAGACCCAAATGAAGTAATATATGACCCATATGGGTATATGACTGTATTGTGTATTACTGTCCTACAAATTATCTTAAAATTTAGCAGCTTAAAATGATAAATGTGTACACGTCATCTCTCAGTACCTCAGCGTGAGGGATCAGGGCATAGCTTAGCTGATGTTTCTGCTTAGGGTCTCATGAAGTTGCAATCTAGCTGTTGGCTAAGACCACCATTATCTCATGGCTCAGTTGGGACTAAAGAATTCGCTGTCCACACTTGCATGGTTCTCGGTGACCTAGTTCACTGAAAGTCTCCTTTCTTTGCCTCACAGCAGCTTGCTTCCCCAGCACAAATGATGGGGGAGAGGGAGAGCATGCCAGGGTCTTTTGTCAACAGAGCTCAGAAGTGACATACCATCAGTATTTTCTGTCATCCATACCTTAAAGTACCTCTTTACTGATTTGTGTCCCTTGTCGCCTAACTATAATTTCCCAACCTTCTTGCCCTCTTCTCTCTTGTTTCCATGTTCGCTGTCTTCATTTTTGCAGCCTATCCCCTTTCCTCTCCTAGAGATTGGCTCCCGCTCTCTCCCACCCCACAAAGTCTACTCTGTCAAAGGTGACCTCTGGTGATAAAGATGCTTCTTAATGAAAACATCTGTTCTAAATTTAGTTGATTTCTCTTGAGATGATCTCCCCTCCAGATAGCAAATAGGTCCTATTTTGCCTCTTCTTTCTTCACTCTGTTTTTAGTTTACTTTGTCTTCAAACCTGACCTCTGCCAAACTAAATAATCCGTGACCCCTCCTGACCCCCCTCCATATACACCCCCCCCCCGAATAAAAGTAAGGTGTTCTAGCTGGCTTCTTTCATTCTTTATTTTTGGTTAATGGAGTCCAGGTACCCTATAGAACTTTTTCTGCTTTTCCTCATTCTGTAAATCATAATACATGTTAATTCTGTCTTTTAACTCCCTCTTACCTCTCCCTAGTTCTCTAGTTCATGACCTAGATCTTGATCTCTAGATCAAGCCCTTCCTGCTTTCACCTGGTCTACCGTACTTGTAGGATGACTGATAACGAGATCTCTGTTGTGGTTTATCGTCCTCTATCTTCGGTGCTGCTACCAGTTGGTAATGTAACTCCTGCTTCTCAATGTCTCAGTACCTGGGGGGCCCTGCCGCCATTGGCTGTCTGTCCTCAGAGAGAGCTGAGATCCCTTGCTTGGCTCACAGTGCGTTTTGCCATCTGGTCTCTGTTGGTCTGCTTGGCACACTTTTGCTCCCCTCACCCTTACTTTTAAAGCTTCTGCAGTATGAAGATTCTGACCTTGCCCTCAAAAGGCCATGCTGTTCTATGCCTTTATACTTCTTTTGTCTTCCTGAAATGTATTTTATTCTCCCTTTTCTCCTATAGCCCACAGTTCATTCAAATCCACAGGTCCCTGTCTTTGTGTCTTCTTTGTTCTCAACTTTGTCTCCAGACAGCAGAGTTCCTTTTCTTCCCCCCACTTCCTGCCCCCTTGCACAGGCTGCCATTCTTGGTTTTATTTGATTATTTATCCTGCATCTCTTTGGTTGAGTGAACTTTGAGGGCAGGGTCTCTGGCCCATTCACTCTTATGTCCCCTCATTATTTAGCAAAATGCCTGACACATGGTTATTTAGTAAATATGCATAAATAACCTATATTTTGACTGAGTTACTGTGATTTCACATATGGTTTTATAGGGGATTTAAGACTCCAGAGACTCCTTTTTATCCTTGCTTCAAAAACATTGTTGGGTTCCTTGGTAGAATTTAGCACTGTGTTAGGCAGGAGAAGTTGAGAAAACATAAAATGCCTGCCAACTTAAAGTATCAAATACCAAGTAATTAAAAGCTTTTCTGAAGCCAGTCTTAAGGTATTTATTTTGCACATTAAAAATATCTCGCTGTTTCCAGCTATACACACAACTACCAAAATTTTAAAAGTTGTTTGTCTCAACTTCAAATAATCTCCTATAGAAATAACCTTCCTTACATCATTTCAGTATCTCTATACCAGGGTGCAGTCTGGAGACAGAAACACAATTGAGCAGGGACAATTTAATAAAATCAACGAGAGCTTGGTTACAATGGGTGAGGAAAACTGAAGAACATGGGAGCACAGCAACGGGGGAAGGAACAAATCTGGAAGAGAGTCCCACTCCCTACCTCAAAGGCTGAGATCTGGTCCTTGTTGGAGGAGATGGGGCATGCCCTACATGGCAGAGATGTTCACTGAAGCATCACGCTAATGGGACTCTGGGAGAGGGGGCCTCTGGGGGAGGGGGATATCTGCCTTCTGAGGTGCTGCTCGGCAGAACTCACTGGAAATCTGCCGGGGGGAGGGGACTGGGGAGAAACTTTCTAGGGATTGGTGCCACATGCCTTCAGGTATAAGAAGAGAACCAGAAAAAGAACCCCTCTTCCTCCAGTGTCCCTCCAACACCCTATAAAGTTGTGCTGACACAAGCAGGGTACTGGGGGGGGAGGGTAACACAGAAAAGCAATAAATTAACCACTGAGCTTCTCTATGTCTCCATTTAACAATATGCCAGTATCACCAGAATTAGAAAAAAATACATATATGTAATTTATCTTTAATTCTAGTGCCTACTGAGAGTTTTGCAGTTAGATGAAGATTAGACAAGAGGTGAAGGCACGCCCATGTGTATTGAAGTTGTTAATGGTGTTCTTGGACAAAGTACATTGTTAAATATCTTCGTTTCCATTGATCTGCCTAAAATAAAAGCGTTGTTACATCTGTCACTGAGGAATTGGTTTCAGCTTAGAAACCTAGAAAATAAGATTATTTTCTATAATAACTGAGCCATAGCTGGTAAAGAGAGAGGAAGCATTTTGTGTATGTCTTAAATGCTTGTCTAATGTAGCATTTACAACCCCTATTTCAGTACATTAGTCAACCAAAATGTTTGAGAGTAAGGAATCTTCTGGCCAGTGAACAAAGATAGGAAACCATTTTTTGTGTGAATGACTTTAAAAGGAAAGAAAGAAAATGTTGAGGAAAAAGTTTGGAGTCAGGTGACAGTCAATGGGACCAGTGGGGTCACTTCATACGGAATGTGTGTGCCGCTTACCAACCTGCAGAGAGGCAAGACAAGAGCCTAGTCTAAATAGTGGGGTCATAACTCGGAGTGCCAGTGTTCACAGTCCGTTCTTAGCATAAAAAAGAACATGGATTTTTTGTTTCATAAGCTTCACAGATGAAACTCCTGGAACTGCACTGAATAATCCTACAGGCTTGTCGGGAAGAACTTGTCATTATAGGAAAAGAAAGAATAGAAGCAGTCTTATCTGATTTGTAGAAGATTCTTAGGACTATTGATGAGAGAATAGATATTTGAATTTTGACCAATATTTGCTCATACTTGGGTCTGTAACTTAAAGGAGAGGTTTAAGGCCAAGTGTGATGTGTTATACAGTAATACCTTATTATTATTTTCCATTTCTTCCTATATATCTCATAAATCTGTCTATTTCTTAACCTGTTGTTAGCAGACTGCTAGATGCTTCTTAGAGATTTTGCTTTTCTGTCCTGCATTCTTACCAGCTACCAGACATGTGGGAGAAGTTGGTGGACTAGAGAAGTCAGGGTTAGGGAAGCTTGTTCCCTAATCCCTCAGCTGTGGAGCAGTTTTGTTTAATAGTTATACGTGCTAGGTATTGATTTGGATACTAGACTTGCCCCACTATTGCCCTTCAGATTCTGACTCAAATAATTGGAACCCGTCTCGCTGCTGTAAACCTAGCTTGAACTCGTAAGTACAGATAAAGAAGGTGAGTTGATGTCTCCAGTTACCTTCTTAACTCTGAAAAGATTCAGTTGCAGATATGCCCATGACCTTCAGTAGCGGTGTGTGTGGTTCAGGTTGGCTCATGTTACAGATTTCTCAGCATTCACTACTGCCTCTTGTAAACATTTAGTCATTTTAGAAGATTTGAGAACTCCGTTATGTTACTAGGTACCACGTGCTAGAAAACATATTTGACATTTTCATTCTGACTGGATTGCCAAAAGCAAGTGTTAGTGGTCTTGCCTAATGGTAAATGGTTTTTTGTTTGTTTTGTGTGTGTATGTGTGTATATGTCTTCTAGGTTTTTCTGAAGAGTGATCGAGTGGCCAGAATGGTTCAGAGTGGAGGATGTTCTGCTAATGACTTCAGAGAGGTGTTTAAGAAAAACATAGAAAAACGTGTGCGGAGTCTTCCAGAAATTGATGGCTTGAGCAAAGAGACTGTACTCAGTTCATGGATAGCCAAATATGATGCCATTTACAGAGGTGAAGAGGACTTGTGCAAACAATCCAACAGAATGGCCCTAAGTGCTGTGTCTGAACTGATTCTGAGCAAGGAACAACTCTATGAGATGTTCCAGCAGATTCTGGGTATTAAAAAACTAGAACACCAGCTCCTTTATAATGCATGTCAGGTAAGTGGTCCACGTTTCCTATTCCCCCTGGCTCAGAAAGAACATCAAATGTTTGCCAGCCTATGAAAATGTACATTTTATAATCATTTGGCTGAAAAGTTGAGTAGAAATGAATTTTAGTAAATTGAGTAGTGGTATTTGAAAGAACCTTTGAAAGACATTTGATAGGGGAAGAACCTTTTATCCTATGAATAATTGTTCCTATGCATCCTATTTGAGGACCTCAGATTTTCACCTATTGGGTATATATGGAGCAGGCCCCAAGTAAAAAAGTGAAAATCATCTGTTATCTGAGAAGTTAGGCAATTTAAAATAAACAGGTATTCCTGAGTGCAAAATAACTTTTTCACAAAGATATACTGGTCATTTGGGTTTTATGGAACCCAAATGTTGCTGAACTATGTAGTTTGGAGATGACCAAATGATAAGTATTTTTTCTCTTCAGATGTTATTTCTAATCATACATAGGAAAAATTGAATAAAGTATCATATACCACATTTTTCATCTTTGGACCCTATGATCTGTCTAATAATGTCATTTCATGTGTGCATTTTGTTTGCTTATTTTCGTGGTACAAGTTATTTATGCCTTAATATACAATTTAAATTGACAGAATTTGGCAGTTTGAAATCCATGCATTAAGAGTTGTACTTCTATAATCTTCATACATTTACATTTATTTTTAATCTTTTCACAATTTTCTCAATTTCTGTGTTCAATGTGTATCATTTGCTTTGCAGTAGTAATTTGTGGATCATCATAATTGTTTTATACTGTTTTCAAACTTCATGGCTATTTGGTAATAGTGGAGGATGACAATAAAACCAAAGTCTTCTGTTTTAAAAGATATTTGTACTTTAATGTAATGGTAGCTCACTAATAGAGTTAAATTGATGAGCATAACTTAATGAAATCCATATTCACACCTTTGGTAGATATTTATTGAGTTGGGTGTTGGGGAAACCAAGCTGAGCAAAAGAAAATATTCTCTATATCTCCATACGTTGAAGTCTAATAAAGCAGATAGATCTCTAAAATGAATTTTTACAAGTGCATTGGAATTTATCCTAGGTGTTACAGGGTCATAAAATTTCTGTGAACCTATCAGTTTATTTTTTAATAACAATATTATATTGGTTATGTAATTCCTTTATCATTATATAAAATCCCACTATTTCTGATTTTTTTTTTTTGAAGTCTTAACTTTGTCTTAAACTAATATGCTACTCCAGCTTTCTTTTGATTGGAGTTAGCCTGGTGTCTTTCTCCACCTGTTTACTGCTAACCTATCTGATTTCTTATGTTTAAAGTGGGCTTTTTATAGACAACATAAAATTGCCTCTTGGTTTTTTCTTTTTTAATCCAGTTAGACATTCTGTCTTTCATTGGATGTGTTTAGACTGTTCATATTTAAAGTGATTTAGTTGGTTTTCTATTCTGTTCCTTTGATCTGAGTGTCTATGTTTGTGCCAGTACCATACTGTCTTGATGACTACAGCTTGAAGTCGGAATTGTGATACCTCCACTTTTGTTTTTCTTTTTCAGGATTGCTTTGGCTATCCAAGGTCTTCTGTGGTTCCATACAAATTTTAGGATTGTTTGTTCTAGCTCTGTGAAAAATGATGTTGGTAGTTTGATAGGGATTGCATTAAATATGTAGATTCCTTTGGGTAGTATAGACATTTTAATAATATTCATTCTTCCAATTCATGAGCATGGAATGTTCTTTCATGAGTGTGTTTATAGTTTTCAGGGTACAGATCTTTTACCTCTAGGTTTATTCCTAGGTATCCTGTTGTTTTTAGTACAATTGCAAGGGGACTGTGACATTCAGAAGAGTGAAACTGGATCACTTTTCTTACACCATGCACAAAAATAAATTCAAAATGGATGAAAGACCTAAATATGACATAGGAAACCATCAAAATCTAAAAGGAGAACATAGGCAGCAACCTCTTTGATCTCAGCGATAGCAACTTCTTGCTAGACCTGTCCTCGAAGGCAAGGGAAACAAAGGCAAGTATGAATTTACTGGAACTTCAAGATAAAAAGCTTCTGCACACTGAAGGGAATAATACACAAAACTAAAAGGCAATCTACCGAATGGGAGAAGATACTTGCAAATGACACATCTGAAAGAGGGTTAGTATCCAAAATCTATAAAGAACTTCTCAAACTCAGGACCCAAAAAACAATCCAATTAAGATCTGAACAGAAGACATGAACAGACACTTTTACAAAGAAGACATCCAGATTGCCAACAGACAGATGAAAAGATTCTCAACATCACTCATCATCAGGGAATACAAATCAAACCCATGATGCAATACCACCTCACACCTGTCAGAACAACTAAAATTGACAGCACAGGAAACATCAGGTGTTGGTGAGGATGTGGAGAAAGGGGAACCCTTTTGCACTGTTTGTGGCAATGAAACTGGTGCAGCCACTCTGGAGTACAGTGTAGACATTACCCAAAAAGTTAAAAATAGAACTAAGTACTCTACTATCCAGTGATTGCACTGATAGGTATTTACCCAAAGGATACAAAAACACAGATTCAAAGGGGTACATGCACCCCAAAGTCTATAGCAGCATTGTCTGCAATAGCTGAGCTAAACTATGGAGAGAGCCTAAATGTCCATTGAGTGATTAATGGATAAAGGTGTGTGTGTGTGTGTGTGTGTGTGTGTGTGTGCGCGCGCGCGCTGGAATATTACTCAGCCATCAAAAAGGATGAAATCTTGGGGTACCTGGGTGTCTCCATTGTTTTGAGTGTCTGAGTTCTGCTTAGTTCATGAACTCACAGTTTGTGAGTTTGAGCCCTGCCTCAGGCTCTGTGCTGACAGCTCAGAGCCTGGAGCCTGCTTCAGATTCTAAGTCTGCCCCTCTCTCTCTGCCCCTCCCCAGCTCATGCTCACTTGCCCTCCCTCCCTTTCCTTCTTTCTCATCTTCCCTCTTTCTCAAAAATACACATTAAAAAATATTGCCATTACAGTGACGTGGATGGAGCTAGGATGTATGTGCTAACTGAAATAGGTCAGAGAAAGACAAATGCCATATGATTTCACTTATGTGGAACCTAAGAAACAAAACAGATGATCATTTGGAAGAGGGGTGAAGAGAAGAGAGGGAAACCACCAGAGACTCTTTAAGGATAGAGAGCAAACTGAGGGTTGATGGAGGGAGGTGGGTGGGGGATGGACTAGGTGGGTGATGGGTACTAAGGAGGGCACTTACTGTGATGAGCTCTGGCTGTTACGTGTAAGTGAGGAATCACTGACTTCTCCCGAAACCAATATTGAACTATATGTTGACTAACTGAAATTTAAATAATAAAGAGCTATTATATGCAAAAAATATGATATGGTCTGTTCAAATTCTAGTCTTTGTAAGTGTTTTCAATTCCTTAAATTTTTTCTTTGTCCCCTTCCCCACCCACTTTGCCTTCTCTCATTTGAATTGAACATTTTATGGGATTCCATTTTATAGGATTTTCTTTTGATGTACTATTTTGTTTTAAACTTGTTAAAAACTTGGTTAGAGTAACTCTGGGGTTTACAATCTGTATTTCAAAACACTCTTAGGTCCACATTCAAATAAGACTATAGGAGCTTCAAGTGTAGTACAGCTGCCCCAATTCCAGTAACAAGGAATTCCCAGTTCCTCCCTACTCTCTTAGGACATCTGTCATTTATTCCACTGACATTTCTGTCATTCATTTCCTTGATGTTATTACCCACACATTGTTGTTATTATTGACTATTATTGCTTTAAATAGCTAACTTTTGGACATTGAGAATAAGAAAATTTTTTTTTAAAAATATCCATTTTACTTCATTCATTTCTTCTCCTCACCCTCTTTCTTCATGCAGACCCAAGTTTCTGACTGGTGTCCTTTTTTTTTTTATCTTTGTTCTAATCTTTCTTGTAAGGAAGGACTGTTGGCAATGAGTTCCTTCAGTTTTTGTGTTTGAGAAAGTCTTTTTTTCCTTCATGTTTAAAGGATAATTTCACTGTATATAAGAGTATCAGCTGATTTTTTTCTATTCTTTTTTTCTATTTCAACATTCTAAATGTTTCACTTCACGAGTTTCTTGCTTGGATGCTTTCTGATGGAAAGTCTGCAGCTCTTTTGACTTGAGTGTTTTCTTTTTCCTGCAATTTGAATATGATATACCTAAATATAGGCTTTAGGTTATTTCCCTTGCTTGGCATTCTGTGAGCTTTCTGGATCTGTGTGTTGGTGTTTGTTATTGAATTTGGAAAATTCTTGGCCTTGATTACTTCACATTTTCCTTCTGTCCTATTCCCTTCTAGAACTTAGTTATGTTTATATCACTCCTCTTTGATATTGTTCTCCACTGTCTTAGGGTATTTTGTTTGGTTGGGTTTTTAGAATTATTTTAGTTTTTTCTCTTTGCATTTGAGATTGGGAAATTTATGTTGATTTTCTTCAAGTTCATGGACTCTCCTCAAAATCATCGGTCTACCGATGAGCCCATCAAAGGCACTGTTCACTTCTGCTAATGTTCTTGATCTCTACCATTTCCTTTTGAGACCTTTTTGAGGGTTCCTACCTCCTTGTTTACATGACCCATCTGTTCCTGCATGATTTTAACTTTTTCCATTAGAGCCCTTAACATATTAACAATAGTTCTTTAAACTTATTTTTAAGCTGTAACATCTCAGTCACCCCTAAATCCTGTTGGGATGCTTCCTTTGTCTTTCCGGACTATGTTTCTTTTTCTTTTATGGCATGCTTTGTAATTTTTTTGTTAAAAGCCAGACCTGTTGTATCAGATAATAAGAACTAAGACATATTTTCCTTTAGTGTGAGGATTTACATTAATTTGACTGGAAGTTAGGCTGTTGAATGCAGGATTTGACTTTAGGCTTCCCTAAGTATTCCTCTTCAGAAAGGTTCTGTCTTGCATCTCGGTCACCTGTGATTCTCTGCTTGTGACACTGGAGTGATGTTGGGGAGTAGGGACTGTCCTACAGTCTGCCTGAATCTTGGACTTTTGGTGGGCCCCGATCTCAGGGCTGCAGCCTTCATGAGTGCTTCTGTCCCTTGTCTAAGAGTGTCACTTCCCTCCCCACCACGTGCCTTTTTCCTTTTCTTACCTGAAGCATCCCCAGTCTGTACCCTTAAAGCCGTGCCGCCTGTTCCCTCCGCTGTTGGTTTTCCCAGTGGAAGACTTCAGGAGGCTGCTGAGACTGCAGAGGGCAGCCTTCTTTCTCTCCAACGGGGATCATGTCTCCTTATGGCAAAATCCATCCCCCTTCGTTAGGGGGAAGAATCTGGGAGGTCTAACCGTGGCTTTTCTTCCCCTCTTCCTGCCATGTGGGGATCTTTCTTGGATCCCTACCGTGAGACCTTGGTGGGGTTACTGGAAGTAAAGGCCAGTAGAGTGTGGGAGCCCCCTTCTGAGTGCAGCCCTAGGCATGTCTCACTCTGCGCTCAGCTGTTAGTGATTTGTCTAAATTACTAGGCAAGTAAGTAGTTTTACTCTTTATGGCCTCCATTGACTTGTGCTTCCTGTGTTGTGCCTCTCTGGTTTTGTGTCTCTAGGTTTTGGGTTAGTGGCCTGCCCTGCAATCCTAGTTCGCTGAGAAGTAAAAAAAAAAAAAAAAAAAAAAAGTCATTGATTTTCAGTTTGTCCAGCTCTTAAACTTAAGAATCGGAGTGATGACTTCCATTTTCTGTACATGTCTGAGGTGAAACTACAATTTTTCTTTTTTCTTTTTGGCTCTGAAGTTGCAGTGCTTTTGGATTATTTTTTGATTGACTTGAAAACAAATAGCATACATAAAGGAAGAACTTTACTTTAGAGTAACAATCATTTTATGAAATCAATGTGGTTACAAAAACAGATGACATTTTTTTTCCTCTAGGGCATATGAACCTTATATGTTTTTCCCTTGTCTTTCAGCAGAGGTTTAAAAAGGTGATGGGGCGCCTGGGTGGCTCAGTGGGTTAAGCCTCTGACTTCAGCGCAGGTCAGATCTCACGTTCGTGGGTTCTAGCCCTACGTCAGGCTCTGTGCTGACCGCTAGCTCAGAGCCTGGAGCCTGCTTCTGGTTCTGTGTCCTTCTCTCTCTGCCCTGCCCCTCTCATGCTCTCTCTCTGTATCAAAAGTAAACAAAACATTTAAAAATTTTAAAAAATGATAGAAACCATAGATGATAGCCCGCCTTTGCTAAGGAAAGACCAGTCGGAGGAGAGGGCTAGTGGAGCAGGGAGCACCTGAAGCTAGCGCAGCTCTTGGAACCCAACTCCAGGTATATGTGAAATTTATTCCACCTTCTCTGGCATCTGAGAAAGGCTTTAAAATTTGCTCACTGGAACTCTTCTGAATTTAGTTGCCCTTAGCTGGTCCCTTGTTTTTGCTGATAGTGGTTCCCTAGGAAATCTCAACGATGTGTGCTTGCTTCAGGGTCACAAGCTCAGGATAGCTGCTCTGTTAAGATGCGCAGGATGGTGACAGCCAGACAGTCCCTGGGACTTGAGAGAGGACAGGAATGTGCCGGGAGCGGTGCCAGAGCTGCAGCCTGATGCCAACGGGAGCCTCATGCGGTCTTTCCTCTCCAGCCAGGATCAGCATTTGGAGTGGAAAAACAGGAAGCTGTCTTCTGAAGAAGCATAGGTGTTGGTGTTACTTTTGATTAGAGCCAAGAATTTATTATCAAAATTAAGGCATGAACGTAAAACACTAAAGTGGAAGATACCACATTTAAATTATAAAATGGGATAATTGAAAGAAAAATTATTACATGCTAACAAAAAATAAAAGAATAAGAACAATCCAGGTATTTTATAGGCGAACTATTATGCTATTAAAACTATCTGTCCAAGGTGGCTCAGTCAGTGAAGCATTCTCAACTTCGGTTCATTCATGATCTCGTGGTTTGTGAGTTTGAGCCCTGGATTGGGGTCTGTGCTGACAGCTCAGAGCCTGGAGCCGGCTTCAGATTCTGTGTCACCCTCTCTCTCTGACCCTCCCCTGCTCATGCTCTGTCTCTCAAAAGTAAGTGTTAAGTTAAAGTAAAACTCATACTTTGAATTGTTTGGTTTGAGAGTAATGTGTTTGTATAGCTACACATTTACAGAACAGAATATTAAGTAAAAAGAGCTCGTTCTGAAATGGACAACACAACGTAACGAATCTGAATTTGTTAGCCATGATTTACTTGAATCAGACTGTTAGAAGGACAATAAAGTTACAGGACTGAATGATACAGTCTGCTGCTGGAACGTTTAATTTCAGAATAATTTTAAGGAAATACAGTGAATTTCAGCTAAATATACATTTAGAGAAAACAAAGTTGATGTTCAAGGTATAGATTTTATAACCTCAAGTTAAATAATTTTTTCGCCTATTTTTTAATTAAATTTCTGTAATGTTTATTTTTGAGAGAGTGGGCGTGGAGGAGGGGCAGAGGAGGGAGACACAGAATCTGAAGCAGACTCCAGGCTCTGAGCTGTCAGCACCAGAGCCTGACGTGGGGCTCGAACTCATGAGTTGCTGTGAGATCATGACTTGAGCCCAGGTTAAAGTTGGACGCTTAACTCAACTGAGCCATCCAGGTGCCCCGTCTCACATATTTGTAATGAAAATGCTGTTATTTAAATGGTACTAGTAATCAGCTGCCTTTGAACAAAATAGGTTTATTAAAGTTTATTTTATATTGTTACAAAGGATAATATGTTCAAACCAATTAGTTAGTAGTCTGCATCATCATACTGTTCCAGGGAGGACAGGAGAAGTATTGGCCCATGTTTCATGAAGTCAAAGAATGAATCTCATGGACAGTAGAGAGTGAGCAAAGCAATTGAGTTTTTCGAGGGAAAGTATAAAGCTCTCAAGAGTGAAAGGAGTTCTGAGCATAGCCACCAAGGATTTTTGTCCCTGACTTTTTATTGGGACCTGATCAGAAAGTCTGTGAGACTTGATGCGTGGCACCCAGCCCAGGCAGGTCTAGAACATGCTTATAGTACTCTTTTCCTCCCCAGACTCGGCTGCCCCTACTGCTTCTTCAGCCTCCCACTTGCAGCTGCAGTCTGCCTCCCTGGAGTTCTCTTATCTCCCTTGCCTGATGGATGTGCACCCTTTCCCTATTCAACGTTACAAATACACGTAATGAAAAAGCATGTACCAAGGACGAACACAGGGACCAGACCTCGTTAGAGCTAGATTAAAAAAAAAAAAAAAAAGGGAAAACACTCTTGTAAATGCCACAGTGATGTGGTAAGTTCCTGGCTCTATGTTCTTGAGATTGAAAAAAAAAAAATACAGTATTGGAGGAGTGTCATGAAGACACCAGAATAAGATGCTAAAGAAGTATCCTGCAAGGAGGGATGAGTAAGCGTAGAGTCTCCAAAATGGCATGGCATTAAGGGAACTGCAAGTCCTTGTTGCTGCTGGAGTTTAAGGAAGAGACGGGGCTGTGGTTTGAGAGCACGTTAGCAGATAGATGTAGGTAGGGGTGTGGCACTTGGTAGAGAGGGGTGCAATCCTAAATGACCGGGAATCTGCACAGCGGGGCAGTCATCACACTATATCAACAGTAATTTTCCTTCTTTTACCACTTTATTTGTATTTTAAGAGAATAAGTAAGGGACTTTGACAGCTATCCAAATCCTATCTTTTCAGTCCAAGGCAACCTTCCTTAATCTTGTATAATCCCATTCCATTAACTGAAGAAAGTGACTCACCCATATTTACCCAAGAGTCAAAGCAAAGTGAAGTGAAACCTTCCTCTCTAAATATTCCTCCACCCAGATTTCTTATATTCTGAAGACTGCAAGAACTCTAAGTGATACTACAGAACTGTTGTGCATTTAAGAGATACGCAGGAATAATGTACAATGATTAGAAAGTAGCCTTCAGGTCTCTGATACCCTTTCTCTTGGAATTTTAGCTTTGGAGTTGAAGCACTTGGATTTAACAGTTAAGGAAATCGGCAAATCTAGGCAGTTGCAAGGCTTCTTGCTCCTCTCGCTGTGAGGGTCTGACCTTGAAAGACCTGCATTCACCATGTCAGTGGCAAGCAGAAGAGCCAGCAGTGTGAATTCTCCAAAGAAGTTGGCATCTACCTTTCACCACTGCCCTTTTTCGTCTCCACTTGTACTGGATGACATGATAAGACTTTTTATTTAACATAATTTGTCTACTTTGGCAAAAATAAAAGCACACCCTGCAGAGGCTGTTAGGTTTGATAACAAAAATAATTTTCAAAATTAGAAAATAGAGCTGTAGAAATGACCATTAGTAGGGTGTATTTTTCAAATCTGTGTAATTTGAAAGCTCGAAATGCTTGAGCAAAATGTTCATGTAAGTGTCATTAAATGGCCGTTATTATGTTTTAGGATACATCAAGAAGAAACTTAAGACTTTAAAAATGAATTGATTTTATAATCTCTGAGTTTTCAAATTCTGTAGTTAATAACTGGAATGGCCAAAATTATATACATGTTCACTTTTTTAAATGAAGGTAGCATGTTATAGATGACTCTGATTTCATTTCAGTGAATTTAAATATCTGATTAATAATAGTTTTCACTCTAAAAACTTAAAAGTTTTAATTAGGAATACAATTCTAATATATTAAATCAAATTTTAGATTTTAGCAATAAGTTTTGCTTCATTTAACTATGCATTATTTTGTTTTTTACCTTTGGCCTATCTGTAAGAGAACTACATAAGAATATTCCTAAATAAGATTTCTCCCAAAATGTTTTAATTTGCTTTTTCCCAAATCTCACTAGATCACAAATATAGGCTACCTTCAGACATTCCTTGTATTTATTTGAGGTGTTTCTTTACCCAGATCTAGCCTATAAAAGTTAAGACATTAACTTGACTTTTCCATTTTTTAAATAACAGAACACATATCTTCAGAGATCAGCCAAAGATGTAGTATTAATAGTTGTGCCAGGTGGAGGTGTAATTTTGCTAATATATTTCAAGCCCTGTTCTCAGCTCTTCTTAAAAAAGGATCATATGCATATACTGTTTCAAGTATAATAAGCAATTGTATCTTTTTCATGATTGTTGATGAAAATATTCTATCGAAATTAAAATGAGGTATCTAAAAATGTCAGCATGGAAATTATAAAAATGACTGAATTTGATTTTTCAAGGTATCTGCATGTGCTCAGGGGACAGATCTATAAAAAAAATGTTATATAATTAAAAAGTGTGTTCCTGAGTCTGTGTATGCCCCACAGTACGGGTGCGTGTATGGCCGTACTTTAATTTGATGTGGGGTAATTGGCACAGATTTCTCTAGCGATGTATCCTGGCTGCACGTTAGAATGATCTGAGGAGCTTTAAAAACCACCTGATGCCTGGGCCCCACCTCAGACTAGGTGGAATAGTTCGTAGAAATGGGGCCCACTGCCTGGTTTTAAAAAGCCTTCTAGGGGTGCCTGGGTGACTCAGTGGGTTAAGCCTCTGACTTCGGCTCAGGTCATGATCTCACGTTCGTGGGTTTGAGCCCCACATTGAGCTCTGTGCTGACAGCTCAGAGCCTGGAGCCTGCTTTGGATTCTGTGTCTCCCCCTCTCTCTCTGCTCCTCCCCTCTCATGCTCTGAATCTCTGTCTCAAAAATAAATAAAACATTTTAAAAAATTAAAAAAAAAAAAGGCCTTCTCCGTGGTGCTGATGAGGATGCTCAGTAAGGCTGGGAACCCCTGGCCTGGCCTGATTGTCCATCAAGGACTTAAGGCCATGGTGACCTCAAACCATAGAAACAGTCTGAGAACTGTCTGAGAACAGTCTACCATTGTGCTCAGGAATAGCACTGTTTGGGGAGGATGGAGAATTGATTTTCCTTTGGAGCTTTAATGAAGGTTCTGAGAAGGCACAAATGTCTGCATTTTAGAAGATGGATAGAAATTTGACAGGTGGAAAATAACATTTACAAAGGCACAAGGACAGTGAAAAGGCTTGGAATCTATTAGGAAGGTATGTTGTGTGTATTGCGGGAGTAGCAGGAGATGAGGCCAAATGGTTAGGACTTGAATATTAAGGGCCTTAACTGGTAGCTGGAAGAGCTTAGAGTTTATTATGAGCTGGTAACACAGCTAGGCTTGAAGAAAAGAAATGGCTGGAGTGGGTTGGGATTCTGCAAAGCTTTTTTTCTGTGGCCTAAAGGATGGATTGCCAGTGGTCCATACCCTGCCCCACTCAACCTGGGGGCATGACCCAGCATTACTGAAATAGAAGTGGGTCGGGGACCTACATGTTAATACTTCACATAATCTCCAGGCTCTGCTCCTTGCTCTTCTGTGGTCCTGTTTTACTCCTCTGCTGCTTGTGAAGTTCCTAGACCACTGGCTTTGACCTAGGAGTCTGTTTTCACATCCTCTTGGATCCATGTCCTCCATTGTGCTTCAGAATCATGCTGGGTTCCCCACTACTTGGGAACTTGGGCTTGAATGAGAACACTGAAACACCTGCTTGCAAGGAAAGGGGCAAAGAAGTCTGGGAATTCTGGCAGAAACTGGGAGTCAACTTGGGTCTATAGCTTAAGACATACCATTTTCTAGAACTTTAATACTGTGTATTCCTCTTCCTTTCATTTTATAGGAAAGAGTCTATCCTTTAATGTCTATCTTTCCATTTGTTCATGTTTACCTGATGCAGTGTTTAGGTTAACCATGGCCTGATGGGGCATCTCTGGTTAGGGTTTTCTTTCATCATAGTACCTACTCTAGCCCAGCACTGTTCTAGGCTTTCTCCGTGTATGCTGTTCCCTCTTCTCAAGGAGCAGCATTTTGGGAGGAAGAAGTGTGGGGGAGAACTCAGGAGTTCTGTTTTCTGCACGCTGAAAACAAAGTACTAAATGTCCACATGGAAAAGGCAAGTGGTAGTTGGATGTGCAAATCTGAAATGCCAGTGGGTGGTCCGGTTGGAGATACAGATTTGGGAAACATTTAGATAAAGTTAGTACTTGAGACCATGAGATACTGAGATCATTTTAGGAGAGTCTGGAGCTCAAGAAGAGAAAGGGCCCAGGATAGAATCTGTGGACACCAGGATTTAGAAGCTTCAGAAAAGGCAAATGACCAGTGAAGCAGGAGAGAAGCAGGAGCATGCGGTGTCAGGGAAGCCGAGAGAAGCCCTGTCAGAGGAGCATGTTTATGCCACGTAAGAAGACAGCAAAGTGACCCTTGTATTTGTCATGGTAGAAGGCACTCCTGACCATCTTGGAGTGGCCTAAGAGAAGAACCAAAAAGGTGAGAAACTAGAATTAACAGTAACTTCTTTAGGGGATCAGGCAGTAATAAAAATATATATTCAAGAAACACCTTCTATATAGTACATTAATCATTTTATGAAATTTGTTGGCAGCCTACTGTGTGCCAAGCTCAGCATCAGACTTTCTCCCTGTTTACTACTTTTGGATTTATAGAAATGCATGGCCCAGAGAACTTAACACTTGTTCCTTTTAGTACATGGTTAGAGGAACCTTTCAGTTTTTATAATGCACTTTAAAAAAATTTGTTTTTTTAAGCTGAGGAAAAGGGATTGACACATACTCACAAAAGAGTACCTGGTGCTATTTAATGCTTTCAGCTGATTATCAATGTCGTCATATCCTAAATCCTCTTTGCTTTAGACTATAAAAAATTTCCATTTACCCTAATCCCATTAGAGCAGGGCCAAATGATCACTATCTTCATAAGATGTTACTGTGTAATGGTTGGCAGTGATTGATTCTGGCTATTTATTACAAACTTCTAGAAAGGCCTCTGTTGTTGTTAAGTGTTTAAAATGATGTCATTTTCTATTTGTGAGTGTTTTCATGATTCTGCTGTGAAGGTCCCCAGATTAATAAGGCTTACGTCTCAGTCTGTGAATCCTCATCAGAGGTTTGTGAACTCTGTACATGGTATGGTACTAAGAGCAATAGTGTTTGAAAAATACCAATAGGCTCACTGCACCATTCTGAGAAATGAGATGCTACTGTTTTTGTTGCACTGAGTTAGATCCACTGAAAAATACTGCAGTGATTAAAAAAGCAAAAACACAGCACTCACTGTGGTTATTTTGCATATCACTGCCTGTTCACCCTTTTCACAGAGGTCAGCTCCTTCCTTTGCCTTCTGTCTCATGAAAGCCCAGGCCAAACTGATGAATCTGAGATTCCTGAGACACAACAGGTTCAAAACGCCATTTGTTCTCATCCCAAACGTGATTCTCCTTTTATTTGTGTGTCAGCCTTCTGACTCACAGCCATCAGTCCTTCTGTGTTGTCCCAGCCCAGTTACCTGCACTGCTCCTTTCTCCATAATGCTGTATCATCTTTCTTATTTCCATGGTCATTGCCATAGCTCCAGACTTCACTATGAGCACAGCACATGGGGCACAGCAGTAATGTAACTGCTTCCCCCTTCCAAGCATACGTGTTATTGTTGCCATATTAGTGTTATTGGAGCACCATCCCTTCTCCTCATGAGCCAACTATGAATAGAAAAAAAAATGTCTTCTCTCTGTTAACAGCGTGAAGCTCGTACCACTTTGGTGTTCAGTCTGGCCCCCACCTGCCTTGCTTATGCGCTTTCCAATGTAGCAAATCTTTACCCACCCTGTGTTCCACATAAGTTGAATCACTCCCTGTATTTTTGTGGATTTTAATTTTGTCTCCTAATATTCTCTTCGCTTGGAATTCCATCTTCATTCTTCAAGACTCAAGAGAAAGTCCACTTGCACAAAGATTTCCCTGCTTAAATATTGAGGGAGGGAAACATGAGGAATTTACAATTCCTTATTATTACCCAAAAGCCTATCATATTCTACTTTGTATTATATTTATATATGTCTCTATTTCATTGAACATAGGATATCGAATCTTTTTACCATTAACTCTACAATATTTAATTTGTTTCCTATTGTCGGTACCCCCTAGAAATTGCAAATGACTGAAAGAAGGGAAAGTGAGTGTAGTGCAATTAAGTTGAACCCTACAGTTGAACTGCCCTGCCCGTTATTAACTATGAGACCTTGACCCTAGATAATTGCTTAAAGCAATCTGAGCTTCATATTTTTCATCACTAAAATGGGATAAAGTTCTGATCTATCCAATAGAATTACTCTGAGGCTTAAATGCCTTCATGTTTATAAAAACATAGAGCAGTTTCTTTCATGTCGTAAGTGCTGTGTAAATGTAATTCTTATTAGTCTTGATGAGGCTAGAATTCTAATGTACTCTGACAGAGTTCTCTAATAACCTTGATAGTGGCTGTGTTACTTAATATTAAACTCTCTCAATTTCAGCATTATTCAATTATTAATCTGAATATATACTCCGCTATTTTATTGAAGTGAATACAGTTAGCAAGGAGTTGTTTGAAAGTATTAGCATGTTACTTTTGTCCAGAAGATAAAATGTTAATATGCATCGAAATGCTGAAGATGATTTCATGATGTTTAATAATTTGCCATCTACCATTTTAGAGAACATGCATGCATTGTCTCCAGGCTATTGAAGTCCCATGGTTTTTAGATTTGAGGTTAAATTCTTAAGTTCTTGCTTTTGAACATTTTGATCCATTATTTAATATAGTTCAGTTCACATAGGGTAATCTTATATCTAATTAACTCATTCATCTTTCCCCTACTTTTTTTTAGCATTCAAATGAAAGTGTGGTTTGGGAAATGTTCTTCCCTAATCTTATGGAAAAATAATTGATCTAATGTTTGTATAAGTTTAAAATGTACAGTATGATTATTTGGTTTACATATATTGTGAAATGATTACCACACAGGTTTAACCAAGTTCCATCTTCTCATATAGATAGAAGAAAAAGAAAACAAGACTTTTTTTCTTTTTGTGATGATAACTCTTTTCCTATATAGCCTACAGCAGTATTCACTATAATCCTCATGATATACAGTGATCCTTAGTGCTTATTAATATTATGCCTGGAAGTTTGGGCTTTTTGACCACCTTCTTCCAGTTTCTCTCCCTCCCACCCCTTCTGTCTTTGGTGACCACAAGTCTGATCTCTTTCTAGAAGTTTTGTTTTTTAAATTAGGAAAAAAAAATTATTTTTAGATTGCACACAGGAGGTCATACAGTATTTTCCTATGGCTTATTCTACTTAGCATAATGCCTTCAAAGTCCATGCATGTTATCACAAACGATAGGATTTCTTCCTTTTTATGGGTGAATAATATTCCATTGCGTATATACACCACAACTTCTTTATCCATTCACCCATCAGTGCAGTTAGGTTGCTCCCACTGTCTTCACTACTGTAAATAATGCTGCGAGGAACATGGGGGTGCAGATCTCTTTTCAAGCTCATGCTTTCATTTCCTTTGGATATATTCCCAGAAGCGGAATTGCTGGACCATATGGTGGTTCTATTTTTACTGTTGTGAGGATCCTCCATACTGTTTTCCATAGTGATTGCACCAATGTACAGTCCCACCAGCAGTGCACACAGGTTTCCTTTTCTCCACATCCACTCCAGCATTTGTTACCTCTTGTCATTTTGATGATGGCCATTCCAACAGGCATAAGGTGACATTTTTGTGGTTTTAATTTGCATTTCCCTAAGGACTTACCAAGTTAGGCATCTTTCATATTTTTTCTTTGGAGAACTATCTATTCAGAAATATCTGTCTACTCATTCTTTTTCATTGTGGTGTTTTTGTTTTGCTTTTGATTGGTATGAATTCTGTATGTATTTTGGATACTAACTTACAAGACATATGGTTTGAAAATATTTTTTCATTCATGGGCTTTCTTTTCACTATCAGTTTCTTTTGCTGAGCAGAAACTTTTTAGTGTCATATAGTTAATACTTATATTTGATTTTGTTGCATTTGCTTTTGGTATTGTATACAAAAAAACAAAAACAAAAAAAATTACCAAGACCCCAGTCAAGGAGCTCTGTTTCTTTGTTTCTTCTAGAATTTTCATGGGTTCACATTTTACATTTAAGTCTTTATTCTATTTTGAGTTAAATTTTTTGAGGAGTGGAAGTTCTGGGTTCAGTTTCATTCTCGTATATATGAGAATATCTAATTATCCCAGCATCATTTATTAAAGAGATTGTGTTTTCTCCGTTGAATAGTCTTGGCTCCTTTGTCAAATACTAGTTGTATATTTTTGGGTTTATTTCTGGGTTCTGGAAGTGTTCCACTTGTCTTTGTGTATGTTTTCATGTCCATATCATACTGTTTCTGAAGACTACAACTTTATAGTATAGCTTGATATTGCCAAGTGTGATGCCTCTTGCTTTTGTTCTTAGAATTTGTTTTTGGCTTTTCAGGATTTTTTGTGGTTCAACATAAATTTTAGGCATACTTTTTCTACTTCTGTAAAAAAAAATAAATGCCATTGGAGTATTGATAGGATCTTTCAAGCTGTGAACACGGGAATCCTTTCCATTTATATGTGTTTTCTTTGATCTCAGTTTTATTTATCAATGTCTTGTAGTTTTCAGAGTACAGATATTTGACCTCCATAGTAAAATTTATGCTTAAGTATTGTTTTTGATGCTATTTAAATGGCGTTTTAAAATTTCTTTTTCAAAAGATTCAATGTTAGTGTACAGAAACACTCCTGGCTTTTCTATGTTAATTTTGTAGCCTGTAGCTAAAGTCATTGGTTAGATCTAACAGGTTTTTGGTTGAGTCTTTAGGATTTTCTGTACATAAAACCATATTCTCTACAAGTAAAGACTATTTTATCTTTTTGTGGTTCTGATATCTTTTATTTCCTTTCTCTTGCCAGGTTGTTCTAGTTAGTTCCCCTAGTATTTTTTTTTTTTT
>NC_043701.1:27753984-27759902 GCF_006229205.1 Suricata suricatta
ATCTTTTATATATGAAATGGATGATTAAGTCTTTGTTGTTGTAAAAGCAACTTCATTTAAACATAACCACCCCCACCACCAAAAAAAGAAGAGGAAAGAAAAAAAAAAGTAATGATACTTGTTTTGCTTTTTGGTGGTGTTTGCTTATTTAATACATTCTGTCAAGGACAGAAATTACATGATGGTTTTTTTTTTGTTTTTTTGTTGTTGTTTTTTTTCCCCCCTAGGAAGTGTGTCTTGGGTTTTTCCCTTATTATTTTCATTACTTTTTTTTAGTTCCCCTAGTATTAAGTAGTAGTACTGAGGGTAGGTGCCCCTGTGTTATTTCTGATATTAGAGGAAAAGCTTTTAATATTTTGCCATTGAGTATGATGTTAGCTATGGGCTTATTATGTTGAGATAAGTATGTTCCTTACTCCTTCTGGGAAATGCATTTTTAAGACTCTTGGCACTCTTCTATAAGGACCCATGGCAAAACTGCTATTTCTGAGTCAGGTTTTTTTATACATAATCTATACAATAGATACAAGGGAATTCTTTAAATGCTTTGCCCCTAGTAGATGTAATGTTACCTGAATCATGCATAACATATATATAAGTGTTGCTTTTGAGAGGATGGGGACAACTTCATTTTCTTATTATATTTTTTTGTTGTATGAAATTACAAAGGGTGTTTACCATCTTGTTGGCTGATTGCCAGTGACCAAGAAAAAGGGAGGGAAGGAGTTTTGGTTTTTTGAGGGGGATTTACTCACAGATGATGGATCAGCTTGGAGGGGATGTTAGGGTCCAAGAACCTTTCAATCATTCTTTGCATTTGCATTAAAATTGAGACTAGTTCTGTGAACTCCGCTGTTTGAGATGGAGTTGTTTTACTCCTCTGCGTAGGGGTAAGCTGATAAGAGGCATACATTGCAGTTTGAGGTAGATGTCATAAATATCTTAAGTTCAACAGTAGTAGGAAACTATGAAAGATATGTCATCAGATAGTACCTGCTTTTTTATTAAATGATTGGTTAGGTCATTGTCAGATTTTAAGATTGATCAGGACAATGAAAGTAGTAGGTAAGAGAAATGTCCCTGGCAGAAAAAACACAAGCAAAATGCATGACCAGGAAAATGTAACATGTTCAGTAAACATTAAACAAACTGATTTGTATAGATAATGGAATTATCCAAGAGCTTAAAAAGATAGATTGATACAGAATTTGGGAGAACCTTAATTTATTAGCCCGAGGTGTTTGGTTATCATTTTCACTATTAATATTGATTTACTTAGTCCCTTCTTTCCTTCCTCCCTCCCTCTGAGATTGTAGCCTGATCAAGGGTAGTGGGAATTCTACATAGAAATAGAAACCGTTTTGAACAGTGGATGATAAAGAACAGATTAAGTTTTTATTTATTTATTTATTTTTAAATTTACATCCAAGTTAGTTAGCATACAGTGCAACAATGATTTCAGGAGTAGATTCCAGGGATTTATCTCCTATGTATAATACCCAGTGTTCATCCCAACAAGTGTCTTCCTTAATGCCCCTTACCCATTTAGCCCATTTTTTCCACCCACAGCCCCTCCAGAAACCCTCAGTTCTCCGTATTTGAGTCTCTGATGTTTTGTCCCCCTCCTTGTTTCTATATTATTTTTGCTTCTCTTCCCTTGTGTTCATCTATTTTGTATCTTAAATTCCACATATGAGTGACATCATATGGTTGTCTTTCTC
The DNA here is from genome assembly GCF_006229205.1 of Suricata suricatta. NCBI lineage: Eukaryota > Metazoa > Chordata > Mammalia > Carnivora > Herpestidae > Suricata > Suricata suricatta. The sequence goes on from NC_043701.1 coordinate 27,755,706, forward strand.
TAATTTTCCTTAGCATAATACCATCTAGTTCCATCCGTGTAGTTGCAAATGGCAAGATTTCACTCTTTTTGATTGCTGAGTCATACTTCATTGTAGGTATATATCACATCTTTATCCATTCATCCATTGATAGACATTTGGACTCTTTCCATACTTTGGCTATCGTTGATAGTGCTGTGATAAACATGTGCATGTGCCCCTTTAAAACAGCACAAGAACAGGTTTGGTTTTAGTTTGAGGACTTTGTACCCATGAAGTCCTAAAAGGAAAGGTCTTGCCTTCAACTTGAGAGCTGGAACTCAGGGGAAAGGCCAGTGATATGTACTGACTAAAGATATTGTTTTGAGATGTAACTGGAGATACCGTGATGTCTAGAATATCCAAGAATCTGTGTGCGTGTCTTTGTAGGCATGAGGGGGTAGGGAGGCAGCACAGAAAACAGCAGAAATAATAGGTGGAGTTAGGTGCACTGTCGTTATGATAAATTTGTGGTTCAAGTAATAGTAGAAAATTAACACGATTTATTGATGAAGTAAATGAACACCTAAAGCTTTTTGATCAGTGGTTTTAGGTCCTGTTGCAAACTCCATGTATATTTGGTACTGTCAAATAAATACAGGCCTACTAGAAAATTATAGTAAAGTGTTGGAGTGTTCTTTTGGAATCAGGGTTGTTTGCATAGCTTACTTCTCATAATGTATTATCTATAAATCACTGGATTGATAGATAATATACAGTGGAGCAGCATATAGATCTCTGGGAGAACCCTAAGTTTATAGGACAAATCCTACTCTCCTTCCATTTTTCATACTAAAGGATAAAGATGAATATTACAAGAAAATAACAGTATAATTTGAAAAGAGGTATGGAGTTGGGGAGAAAACTGATTTCTTCAGTGGGAGAAAAGAAGGACATAATTAAGTATGGTTGGCATGTACAAAGGAATCATGGGAAAACAGCTATTAATTTTCCCTTTTAGTGATTGACAGTGTTAATACAGTTATCCTGGTTCTACAAAATAGATTGATGGGAGAGGGTAATGATGCTAAGCAGCGCTGTGAAAAGTGCTTTTTATAAATGACCTTATATTTGAAAGATATGAGCAAATTTAATGAATTTAAATATTTGATATTTGTAGTTTTTAAAGCATTGGAAGAATGATATCACAAGTTGTAAAATGAAGGTGTTTGGTGGAACTTGGTAAAGTGATGATTTTGCTGTTTAAGATTTTCATAAACTGTACTAGAGTTGGGCACCACACAGGTTTTGGGTCCTCCAGCCTTTCTGCTAAGGGAGATTTGCTGATCCCTGAGATCTCTTTTCAGAGCTATTTTCAAGAACGTGAGGGGACTCTGGCAAGGATAGCCTAGCATTAGAGATTTGTAAGTCAAGACCAATAGACTGCTGCATCAGGTCAGCATTTTCTCCAAAGTCCACCTTCTAGTATTTCTATCTTCACAAATCCATCCTGATACAAATCAACCAGGAAACACCTCTCTTTCATTGCTGAACTCTTACAGCACCTGATCAGTAACTTTCTTGTGACAATTATATTCTGTTCTGTGTACTATTATTATTGTTTTTGACATAAAGTGTGAACTCCAGGAAAGCCCTTATTTTTGTAGCTACTGAAAAGCCTTCATAGTGGTTGCTGTACAGTAGGTGTAGGAAAGGGTAAATAGAGTTGGTAAAATAACTGTGGACCATTCCCAGCGCTACTGAGAGTCTGTGTCATAGTGTCCCTTTACAAAGATTTAACAAACCTCTGTAAGAGTAAGGTTGATGATGTGTAGGTCTGATGTGACCATTCCCATGGTTTATGTTGTAAAAGCTGTACAGCCTCTTCTAGAAGAAATGGACAGAGGCTTTTGGAAAGATTTCCTTACAGCATTCTTCTGTATTACCTTGTTGGAGTTAGGGAGGTGCCACCCCTTTGAGTAAGGTATAAAATTGAAGTCACTCCCCAAGAGGAAAAAATGCATAACTTTACAAAATTATGCACACAACTTGAGTGATTAAGACTCTCAAAGGTCCAGGTTAAGAATTTCTTAGCTTAGGGGTGCCTGGGTGGCTCAGTCAGTTAAGCATCCAACTTGGGCTTATGTCATGATCTCACAGTTTATGAATTTGAGCCCTGCATCGGGCTCTGTGCTGAGGTTCAGAGCCTGGAGCCTGCTTCAGATTCTGTGTGTGTGACTCTCTCTACCCCTCCCCTGCTTGTGGTCTATCTCTCAAAGATAAATAAGTATTTTTTAAAAATTTAAAAGAATTCCTTAGCCTAGGGAATTCTAAATATGGAAATTGTAATCCCTGTGTAAAAAACAGGAGAAAAATAAATCACTTTGTGTTAAATATTTGTCAAGCTAGTAAAATATTTTCATCATTGAAGTGATCACTGATTTCTGAATATGGTAATTAGTGATTTTGAAGTGGTTATTGAAATTGATAATTTTCAGTTGATCATTGAAAATGCTTTGCATAATAGGTACTAGAAGCATTGCAGGGAAATTAAGATATATTTGGGCACCTGTTATGGTCAGGGTGGATTGACCCTTTTTAAAAGACTCGAAAAGTCTTCTGTGCCACAGGATTCTGAATGTGGAAACAGTAATTTCTGTGTAATGAACAGGAGGGAAAGAAAAGTACATTTCCTATGTTAAATATTTGCCATTCCAGAAAAATATCTTGATAAGTGAAGTAGTAATTACTTTTGAACTGGTCGTTGAAATTGATAATTTTCAATTGAGAACTGAAAATGCTCTATGTAATGGTTATGAGGGGCATTGCAGAGAATAAAGATACATTTGGTCATCTGTTACAGTCAGGGTTGAATGACTCTCTTTAAAAGACTCGGAATATATTCTGTTCCAGGAAAGAACATCTGTGAATTAAGTCTTCTATTGTTATAAAGTATTGAAATCAAGAATTTAAAAGAAAATGAAGTTTCAAAATGAAGTTGTCCTTGTGGAGTGAAGCTTACGTCTATTCCCTGCCATGACCTCCAGGGTCCACGTGTCCCCATTTTCTCTCCTACCCCAATTTGGGCATTAGAGATAGATGTGTTTCCCAGCATTTTATTTTTTTCACTTATTATTTTTATATTTCTTATTTTGAGAGAGAGAAAGAGAGAGAGAGAGAAACTGTGAATCCCAAGCAGGCTCTGTGCTTTCAGGACAGAACCTAATGTGGGGCTCAATCTCAAGATTGTGAGCCTGTGACCTGAGAGATCATGTGATATTGTGAGACTGTGAGATCATGACCTGAGCCTAAATCAGGAGTTGGATCTCAACCAGGTGAGCCACCCAGGTACCCTGGTGCTACCCAGCATTTTATTTTATTTTTTAATGTTTATTTTTGAGAGAGAGAGAGAGAGAGAGAGAGAGAGAGAGAGAGTGCACGTGCGCGTGCACACACACATGCATGCAAGCAGGTGAGGGACAGAAGGAGAGGGAGAAGGAGAGGGAGGGAAGGAGGCACAGAATCCAAAGCAGGCTCTAGGCCCTGAGCTGACAGCACAGAGCCCTACATGGGTGAAACCCATGAACTGTGAGATCATGACCTTAGTTGAAGTCAGGTGCTTAACCAACTGAGCCACCCAGTCACTCCTGCTAACCAGCATCTTATTTTATTTTATTATGTTAAAATTTATTTTTTAAATTTATTTTATTTTTAATAGTTTATTGTCAAATTGGTTTCCATATAACACCCAGTGCTCTTCCCCACAAGTGCCCTCCTTCATTACCACCACCTCTTTTCCCTCTTCAACCCTCAGTTTGTTTTCAGTATTCAGTAGTCTCTCAGGTTTTTCGTCCTTCTCTCTCCCCAAGTCTTTTTCCCTCTTCCCCTCCCCCTGGTCCTCCATTAGGTTTCTCCTGTTCTCCTGTTAGACCTATGAGTGCAAACATATGGCATTTGTCCTTCTCTGCCTGACTTATTTCACTTAGCATGACACCCTCGAGGTCCATCCACTTTTCTATAAATGGCCAGATTTCATTCTTCCTCATTGCCATATAGTACTCCATTGTATATCTATATACCACATCTTCTTGATCCATTCATCAGGTGATGGACATTTAGGCTCTTTCCATGATTTGGCTATTGTTGACATTGCTGCTATGAACATTGGGGTGCATGTGCTCCTATGCATCAGCACTTCTGTATCCCTTGGGTAAATCCCTAGCAGTGCTATTCCTGGGT
>NC_043701.1:27760002-27776991 GCF_006229205.1 Suricata suricatta
ATACTAGCTCTTTATCTAATATGTCATTTGCAATGATCTTTTCCCATTCTGTTGGTTGCCTATTAGTTTTCTTGATTGTTTCCTTTGCAGTGCAGAAGCTTTTTATCTTGATGAAGTCCCAATAGTTCATTTTTGTTTTCATTTCTCTTGCCTGTGGTGATGTGTCGAGTAGGAAATTGCTGAGGTTGAGGTCAAGGAGGTTGTGTCCTACTTTCTCCTCAAGGGTTTTGATGGTTTTCTGTCTCACATTCAGGTCCTTCAGCCATTTTGAGTTTATTTTTGTGTATGGTGTAAGAAAGCGGTCTAGTTTCATTCTCCTGCATGTTGCTGACCAGTTCTCCCAGCACCACCTGCCAAAAAGGCAGTCTTTTTTCCATCGGATACTCTTTCCTGCTTTGTCAAAAATTAATTGGCCATACTTTTGTGGGCCCAGCTCTGGGTTCTCTATTCTATTCCATTGGTCTATGTGTCTATTTTTGTGCCAATACCCAGCATTTTAAAATCTGATGTCCCACATCTATAAACCACCTAACCAGACTTCTTTTTTCTTTTTCTCTTTTTCTCTTTCTGTTTCTTTCCTTTATTTTTAACTTTCTGGTTTTTTGTTTTTGTTTTTGTTTTGAGAAGGGGTGGAGGGAGTGGTGTAAAAACCCATGTTCTCTTGAAGGTTCAGAAAAGAAAAACAATTATTTTCACCATCACCCTAGGCACAACTGTTCTGATGAAAGGAGATGTATGTGAAGTAGCTAAGGAAACACTCCCCCCTCCCCCCAAAAAAAGTAGTCCTGGCCAAGAACTCTGAGTACCTGAATTTTGGTCTGTCTCAATGTGATCTAGGTTTCAACCTGCATGACTCTAGGTTGGATTAGATGTGGGCTTTGAGGGAAAGAGGAAGGTTAAAGACCCGTAGGCTTTGGGCTTGAAGATTTGTAGGACATGGCATTATGCATCAAAGGAGTGATGGGGTGGGCAGCTGGAAGTCAGGATTGCATTTTGCACTTACTAGTGCAATGCACCTTGTCTTCACATGAACAGAAATGGTAAATAGGTAGCTGGAAATGTAAGTCCAAAACTCTCATGAAAGGTTGGAGCTAGAGATGCGTGCTTGGGAGCTGTCAATGAGCAGGTGCTATGTACCATAGGGCCAGATACTTTGAGGAGAGCACTCAGGTGGTGAAGGTGAAGATTCAGAGGTCTGAGGCCCCTTTCTGCTGTTTAACAAATGTTAACCTCATGAGAACCCATCTCCAGTTTCATCATGGAAGGTAAAAAAAAAAATCCATTTGCCTTTTTAGTATTTATTTTTAAACATCGTGGAAAGAGGTACATTATTCTTAAAACTAACCACCTGGGGATTCCCTCGAGGGAAATGGGAGGTTATAAAAGGGCAACTTAGGGTTTTAAAACTCTTTAGTGTTTTGACGGGTGGTGGTGAGCATGTGAATCTAGGTAAATAATAGGTTAAGACAAATGAGTAAGCATAAAGCTGAGAAACTCTGGATAAGGTGGATGATTATATCAAAGTCAATATCTTGGTTGTGCTAGGGTAGTATAGTTTTCTTTATGCTGTCATTGGGGGGAACTGGGCAGTCTACAGTGGCTTTATTTCGTACGACTGCATGTGAAGCTAATTTCAATTGAACCAACATTTACGAAAATGTTTATAAAAATTACATAAACTTTCAATTTGAAAACAAAGGTAATAAATACTCAAAACAAAAAGCATGGGACATTAGCATTCTTTCATATTAAAAAAAAAAGCTAACCAACTGATTTACTCCTTCATTTCTATTTAGTATTACATGACACAAAAACAGATAAGAATTTATTTGTTGTCTTTAGCTTTTCCTCTCTTTTGTTAACATGTTTGGAAGTATGCTGTTCTGTGTTCACCATATGACACCAGCAGTCACAAAAATTAGCGTTCAGTCTCTGAAAATTTTATTAAGGAAGAGAAAGCTACTCAAGTCCTTTGGTACAGCAGCGCTCTGCTTTTGTCTGCCTATATTGTTTCAGAAAATACATTTAAGGTATTAATATTTTTTTAGAAGTAGCAGAAGACTGGCTCTTGCGAAGATCATCCTTGCAAAACCCAGAAGTGAGTAAATAATCCCATTTAAGATTAGGAGCTGTTAGGATAAAAATATTTGAAGATGTTAAATAGTGTTTTGCGATTGAGTTTGAAGGAGAACTATGACCTTTCATTTTAAGATGTAAGATACTGTTTCTTAGTGGAACTAGAACTCTTTACATGCAGATAATCATTTCATTTTTTCTGTGGAAAGACATTTATTAGCATTTAAGCAAAGATCAGAACATTTTCCATATTGCATTTAACGTATTTGAAGTATTGTAGTTACAAGCTCTTACACATAATTTTTGCTTTTAGGGCATTGGTTTCAGTTACTTGGAACAGACATACCACACATTCTTGAACAGTTTTGTTAGTTTTTAATGTAGATTATTTTGACTTTGGACAGTGAAGAGTAATTTTGTTTCTTTGACTTTGTATCCTATTAATTAAATTGTATTTGTTTTGAGATGACATGTCTACCAACAATTTAGTTTAAGAAAATATTGGCTATTTTAAAACTTGTCCTTAAGTGAATTTGATTTTTTAAATTAACCTGGAAACATTTTTTTGGAAACTAACCGCAGATCTGTCTTCTAATGAATAAACAACAGACTTCCTATGTCCCTCTAACCTGCCGTTAATCCTGGAGACAAAGTGATCTTTCCAGAATCTTGTTTAAAACACCTCAGTCAATTCTTGCTGCTATAGGAACCAACTCCAGACTCCCTAATGTGGCTGTGAAGAGTCCTTTGTGAAGTAGCTGGTCTCTCTCTCCAGCCCCATCTCCCATGTACCTTTCCCTGCCTGCCCTCCAGCCCCATCCCATTGCCACCAAGATTACTAATCTCACCTCCAAACTTTTGGTGCCCTCTTACTGGACATCTTCCCCTTTTCTTGACTCTTTACATTTGCTCTGACGCCACCATCCTGTTGACCTGCATTGCCCCTACTCTTCTTTTTCAGGCTTTTTTTTTTTTTTTTTTTTAAGTCTGTTTCAAAGCATGCAGTCTGGTCCATTTGTAGTTCTTCAGCAAATGGAATACACCTATATTTTCCTAGCCATTTAATGTTGTAGTCCATACTAATCCAGTCTTCAGGTGGACGTTTACAGTAGTACAGTTGTATTGTGTGGTCCAGGTTTCTGAATGACAGAGGTAGGAAAGGAGAAGGAATTAAAGTTCAGAGAAACATCTGCAGCCCACTCGGCGCATCCCACACTGCATGGCTCCTAGGACCTCCTCAGTTTAGCTGTTTTCATAATGAACTAGTAAATTGATTATGAATAATCGGGGAGAAGAGAATCATGAGGAAAAGTTAAGAAATTATATAAGAAAAGGATTATTTCACTGGATAAGTGAAAGTAACTTTCTATGTAAGTATCTAAAAATGATAGCATGCCTTTCTTGCTTTCAGTCAAATTTAGTACAAGAGAATGGAAATTCTAAGATGCCAATCTGTAAAGAATGGAAGGGTTTCTTGGCAGTATACGTCTGTTGATAACTTGAATGAGGAGAATATGAAGACTTAAAGGGTAGGAAGTTACATCAGTCAATCAAATGGTACTTTTATAGTTTAGCCCTAATATACAAACTTGTTATAAAAATGACAAAGAAGTAAAACATTACTCAGTATCTCACCATTCAGAAATGCACTCTGGAAATTTGAAAGAACAAAATAAGAGACTTCTCTATCTGGAACTAAGTATTGACCTTCAAGAAGATAGAAGGAGGAAATGAATAAACCTAATGACAATGTAACAACTTCAAGGAAACAAGAACTTACTGGACAGGTTGGGCAAAGAATAATCCTAATTAGATTTTTGGTAAACTGAGCTATGACCGTCCATTGAATAACATTTTTTTTAAGGAACTGAATAACTTTTTAAGCAATTGAATAACTTTTTTGTGAACAAAACTAAAATGAAAGGTACTCAAGAAATGTGATTGGGCTGCTGACCTAATTAAACATTGTTCTGTGTTCTCAGTCGTTAGCTAAGATAATTTACTAAAAACAAAAATGGAGTCTTTACGTCTTTGCTTTAATCTGTAGGTCACTGCCGTGAGGTAATCACATCTGTGTAATTTCTGTCTTTAAGCTGGATAATGCAGATGAACAGGCTGCCCAGATCAGACGGGAACTTGATGGTCGTTTGCAGTTGGCAGAGAAGATGGCAAAGGTAAATGGTTAACTTTGACATGGTGTGCCACACTTCTTTGTACGTAGATTTCTGTGAGCCGAAAAAGTTTTGTGTAGATAAATGCAGCATAATTTTATCATTTTCTTCTCTATGTGCATACTTCTTAAGCCAAATATATGAATGCAGATTGTCTAAATGGAGCATACTCTCTATTTTGTAGATACTTCCTTTGTGTACTTCCTTACACATAGTACCTATTTAAATTCCTTACACATAGTACCTATTTTAATTCAGTAGCTTTTGTAGATTAATCTAAAGCAATGCCTGATTTTTAAAAAACTGACAGATTTAGAAGAATTTTAATATTGCACTAAACAATCAGGGAGTAAAATATTGTCCCTGTGAAATATGTGAAATCACATATTCTAAAGTATCCAACTCAGTGATTGGCACATAGTAGAGTCAACTAATATTTGAATGGACCAAAGATACAGCTTGAAGTTTCTTGTAAAAAGTCTCTCAGATCGTGTATTCAATATAATGTTTTATTTTGTGCAGTCCCTGTGTTTCTCTGTAATGGGAATAAGTTTCAAACAAAAACCATGAATTTCTTCTTAAGACATTTTGGAGATCATAGAACTTCATTAACCGCCTCATTCTTTAGTAAATTGAAGGATTAATTTATTAGTGGTAAGAAAAAAATTAGTCTTTACCAATAGACTTGAGGTGATAGTGCTCTTGATCTGAGACTATGATTTTTTTCCCTTTTTTCCCCTCTGCTAAGCAAAACTTTGAATATTTGGTAGCAGACTCTTCCTTTCCCTCCCTACATCTTTCTGAAGAATCCTCCTTATTGAGGGCATTTTCTTCATTTCTTAAGAACTTAGGGATAATGTGTACAGTAAAATATATAGATATCGGAGTTGCAAGCTCAGTGAATATATGTGTGTCTGCACTCTGTGTGACCATCCTTCAAATCAAGATGGTGAACTCTTCCAGCACTTGAGAAGACCTGTCCTGTGCTGATTTTAACAATTTAAATTGCAAAGAAAAATATATTTATGAATAATATATGTTTTAAGAACGCTAATACTGTGTTTATCTAAAACTCTGTTATTAAACTGAAAAGTAAGGGAGTTGTTGAGAAACTGGAGATAGATAGCAAAGTAGAGAAAATTGAAAGAAATTTGGGTAGCAGAGAGGGAGAGTAACTGGTGAGAAGCAAATCATAGATAGATGAGCAAGGATCTCCAGATGAATGGAAACGTAGGATGGTGTGAACTGGGAGCTGAAGAGTCACGTTCACACAAAGGGCAGCGGTTGAAGGACAACATGCCATGTTACTAGGGTCTGGATATCTGAAGAGACACTACATCATTCCAGAGATCAAAATGTCAAATTTGTAGAATGGAAGTCAAGTAAATTAAGGCTTTGGGATACTTTAGAGAAGAAAAGTCTTTCCCTAAAACCCTCAGCTGAATTGGAAACTGGAAAGACCTTTGCTTTTCTAGAAGACCCAAGGCTAGAAGAGAATCCAGAGAGATCTCGCAGACCCTGTGGGTCAGGACTCTGGACCTGCGAGCTGCGTTTGTAGATTGCCTAGGTGTATGTTAGGTCATACCTGAGACTGTGCACATTGTCACGAATCAGATTTGCTTCTGCAAGGGCTTGGCCTAAGATGTGATGCTTTAGAAGAAAATTTAAATGAAATTTTGGAGAGGAATGAAACAAGAGAGCCATTGGTATTTTCTCAAGTCCAGGCCTAGGGAAGACAAGGTGGGTTTATAACCTCTGGACTTGTTAAGGGTCAGTGATGCATCTACAGAGAGTTCTCTTTGATGGCACCCCAGTGATGTTATCACAAACATTGACACATTTCAAAAAGTGTGAAAGGCAGGGCACCTGGGTGGCTCAGTCAGTAAAGCAAATGTCCGATTTGTGTTTTCAGCTCAGGCCAAGATCTCGTGGTTCCTGAGATCAACCCCACATCGGGCTCCATGTGACAGCTTGGAGCCTGCTTGGGATATTCTCGTTCTCTCTCTCTCTCTCTCTCTCTCTCTCTCTCTCTCTCTCTCTCTCTCTGCCCCTCCCCCACTCCTGCTCTGTGTGTGTGTGTGTGTGTCTGTCTCTCTCAAAATAAACAAACATTCAAAAATAAAGTATGGAGGAGGAAGTGGAGCCAGTGGGATTGGTAGGGGAAAAAATGCCACCAAAAATAAAATGCTTTTTGGTGAATATATTGACCTAGCAGATAGAACATGTTTAATCGCTTTCTACTTTAATCTCACCAATTGTAAGCCATCTTCATAAAATATTCATAACATTAATTATAATTACTGACCTTGTTGCATTGTATCTCTATAATTATCCTATGAACCCACAAGGGCAGATGATACAATAAATCTATTTTATAGACCAGGAGATTGAGATCTAGAGATTATTGACCTCAAGATTACATAACAGATAAATTGCTGGAAGCTGGTCTCAAACCCTAGTCTTTTGACTCCAGAATCTAATTTGCTCTCTTGGGCCCCAGCTGCCTCTTCAAGCTGATAAATCCGGAAGTGTGGTCCATTAATCATTGGTCATCAGTAACCCCTCCCACCACACTTCACAGTACAATATAACAACGAAGCCCCTGGGCAGAAATCTCTCTGAAGGGATAGAAATACTGACCTTAATACATTAGCCAAGGTGTAATATGGAAGTAGTAGGAAAGGTGTGGACTGAGCCAGGAAAACCTGTAGGCAGATCCATGATTGCTGTTTCTTAGATATAGAGTATTAGGCAAGTTTATTTAACTTTTTGGAGCCTGGATTTTTCCATCCATAAATGCAATGAAGAAATGTTTATTGAACGTCTGCTAAAATAGCCATGCAGTGCTGTAGGTGCTTGGATTACATCCAGACAGATGGGTAGCTGTCTTGGGATAAAAACTGGACAAAAGTATTTCTGCCATGCCCTGACAGAGCCTGTGTTTGGAGGGCCCCACAATGAGCAACACGAGTTCATGTAACTGAGCTCCGGAGGGTGATCATGTGCTGTTTAGAAAAGAAAAACAAGGTGGAGTCAGGAATGAGGAAGGGAGGGAGGGTGCTTAACTTCTCCAGTTAAGTGGTCAGGTTAGGCCAGTTCTGGGCAGCACTGTCTTTTCGGTTACACCAAGCAAACTTGGAATCCTCTCTGACTCCCTTCTCTTTCTCATGCTTCAAGACAAATTTATTAGAAAACCCATTTGCATCTGTCTTCAAAGTATTTCTAGAATCTGACAACTGTCTCCATCTTCCACCTTCAAGTCTGGTCCAGGCTTCCTCTCGTGAAGGTTAGGAGCACTTAAAAAGTGACCAAATTTGAATACTGAGACTTTTTTTATGGAGCAAACATTTTCACGTGTATCATGTGTTAGGGCTGCTTATGAGCAAGTCAATGAGAACTTTTAAACCAGCAGAGCAACTCACAGTTAAACTAGAGGATGACCCACTTCTGACTCCTCTAATTTAACAGATCAAGTTTAATATGTATAGTCGTCTGAAGTACCCTTGATTTTGTTTCTAAGGAAGAGGCCACATAAACAGGCTAAACGTAGTTGATGAAATACTGTTAATGAGCCTCTGAACTTTAAGGCAGAATTGTCTGTCTTTTCTCCCAGAAAGGAAGAAAAGTTGAGTATAGTCTATTTCTTGAAAAGTTGGAAAATGCTGATAAAAGTCACTTTTGGTGATTCCTGCCAGTCTCCTCCTTAAAAAATGATAGTGGATGAAGTGTTTTTAACTAAAGCTAAATAAGAGTATGTTTTTTTATATGCTAATGCTACATTTTCCATAAAATAACGCAATAAAGGTTTTATTGAAAGCATAATGCATAAGCCCAACTAGTTATATGCTAAAACAAACCCCAAGAACATGTTAAAATTAGGTGTTTTTAGCCAAGATTAAAATAAGATTTATGGATTAGACCTGAAAGTGGTTAATTTCCAGCAGTTTTAAACTATAACCATTGGATTATCTTATTCACCAGACACGTTTTATTTGCATCTCTTCCAGATGAAATTCTATAAGGTAATGTGTAGTTTCGCTGTCTGAGACTTAAAAAAAAGGTTTTTTTTAGTGTTTATTCATTTTTGAGAGACAGAGTATGAGCAGGGGGAGGGACAGAGAGAGCAATGGAGACTAGAATCTGAAGGAGCCTCCAGGCTCTGAGTTGTCAGCACAGAGCCTGATGTGGCGCTCAGACTCACAAACTGAAGGATCATGACCTGAGCCGAAGTCGGATGCTTAATAGTCTGAGCCACCCAGGCACCCTTGACACTTTTCATCCATAAACAGTAAATTGAACTAAGTATATTTCCTCAGATGATCTTGGAGGCCCTTTACCCATACAGGACACTGAAAGGGCCTTCCCCCCTCACCCCTTTGCGTTATTTCTAAGTTTTGGATACTTTTCATAATAGCTTTTAAAGTGAGTGCACAAATCTATAAATCTATTTTTGTGGCATATTTTGCTTGTAGTTTTCTTTCTCCTTTACATACATAGAGAAAACCATTCCAAAACCTTTTTTTCCCCCAAAGGAAACCAAGGTGTTCTGTAACTGAGTAGCTACATGTTTTTCCTGGAATTGCAAACTGTTGTGGGATGTTGCTTCAAACTTAGAGGGATGTTGAAAGGGTACTTAAAAGTCTTCTTTCAAAGGTTACTTCTGCATGTGGATATTTAATTACTATGTGATAATAAATTTGCAATTTTAATATTGATTATATGCAAATTATGTTAAAAGAAATATGTGAAGGTTATACTGGGGGAAGAGAAAAGCAGGTGGCCCGGGACTCTGGGACTGGTTTCTGAAGTGGTGACAGGTGTTACTTTCCATCCCATGAACAAATGAGGGCACATGAGTTACAGGTTGGGTGCTGGGTGATGGAGCGCTCCGCTGTCTTCTAGCTCTCCCAGAGATGAGGGTTTCTTGTGTTGGGCTTTGATGCCCAGGGAAACTGTAAGAAAGGCACTACTTTTCTGGAGCATTAAACAGCTGTTTTATTCCCAACCAGTTTTGTATGGTAGTCAACATGGTATGTCATACTTAATATCATTATAAACTCTCTACCTCTAAGGGAAGAGTTAATGCCAAATTGTCAAAGGTTAAGTAAGAGCCAGTAGTTTGAGGAAGCCTCATTTTGCTGTTTGTAAAGGAATATGAATGGGCATAATATTCCATAAGGGCAATTTGACAATATCTACCAATATCTTTTTAAATACCAGCATTTGGAATGTCCTTTTCATGGGGTAAAAGAAACCAAAATCTGATTGCAGGGATCGAATTGCAGAGATTGAATGCAGGATCAAATGGCAATGCTCATGTGATCATAAAGAAAGTGACTCTGCTAAGTTGATATTATTCTTTTATATGTAGAGCTCTATTCATAAGTTTGCATTGTTGCTTTAAACTTAAAATTTTCTAAACCTTTACTAAAAAAAACCACATTTATAGTTGTAAGAGATTAGTCACATTTGTGTGGTGGAAAATTCTAGAAATATATTGATATTTAATATTATGGGTTTTTAATTTGAATGCTAATTTTATAAAAAGGATATCTTCTTAATATTACACATTTGTGGTAAGAGAGATATTTAAAATATTTGTTTCCTAACAGGCAAGGCATTGAACACTGTATTGTATACTGAACATTTTTCTTACTGACCAATTACCCCAAACATTTCAAAGTTAACTGTGGCTAATTAATATTGATCTAGACACTAAATTTTCTTCCATGTAGGTTTTCAGATTTTTTTCTTAAGCAAAACCATATCAAAAATAAAGTTAATATGAAAATGGTGTTCATTTTGTATCATGATGATCCTGAATAAGGGATATAAGGTACTCTTAGACATAATCAAAATTGCCAGAGTCTGATGATTCTAAAGGTTGGAAACGCAAACAAGTATTGTGTGGATGCATTTATATTTAGTATCACAGTTTCCAAGAGAGTCAAATATATACATGTAACCTTTTATGATCAAATTGAAATGTCTTTTGTAACATTATCATTTTACAATTATTTTCAAGGAAAGAAACTTCCCTAAATTTATAGCAAAAGAAATGGAGAGTATGTACATAGAAGAGTTGCGATCTTCAGTGAATTTGCTAATGGCCAATTTGGAAAGTCTTCCAGTTTCGAAAGGTGGTCCAGAGTTTAAATTACAAAAATTAAAACGTTCCCAGAATTCGGCCTTTTTGGACATAGGAGACGAGAATGAGATTCAGCTGTCAAAATCTGACGTCGTGCTGTCATTCACCTTAGAGGTAAGTGGCTTTAGCCTGTGCTCACCTCTGACCGCCTAAAAGAGGCTGCAAAATAATTTCTGCTGACCTTCGTGGTAATTTTTTTGAATTTAATGCAGTGTAATATATTTTGAAGAAGTTACATTATTCATTTGCTAGACAACCAGGTTGTGAATGCAAATTAATGCAAATTGCTCCTTAAACATAAGAGCAATTTTAGGTAAATTATAAAATACTGAGTTTTGAGGCAGGTTGTCTTGTGACAACTAAGCTGGTGTGAGTTTATTGATAAAGTTAAACGCCAGAGCACTCTTTAAGCAGATAATTTAATGCTCTGTAATTTGGGAATTGCTTTCAGTCTTTGGTTTGGCTGTGTTTTTAATCTACCTCGCTTGTGGTATTTTTCTGAAATCAAATCACACCATCTAGCTTCGAAACATAATATGGGGTGAATATAGATGATAAGCAGAGAATTCTTTCTTTCCAGGATGTCCATGTGCATTATAGTTTAAGGAACAGAAACAGGTGTCATGCATTTAAAATTGTGTTCCCAGAGGAGCACCTGGGTGGCTCAGTCCTTTGAAGTGTCTGACTCTTGATTTTGGCTCAGATCATGATTTCATGGTTCCCGGGATCGAGCCCTGTGTTGGGCTCTGCACTGATAATGCAGAGCTTGCTTGGGATGTTCTCCTTCACTTTCTGCCCCTTCCCTGTTCACAGGCGTGCACTGTGTGTGTGTGTGTGTGTGTGTGTGTGTGTGTGTCTTAAAAATAAACTTTAGAAAAGATAAATAATGTTTCCTGAGACTTCAGAGTTTCATCTCTATACAATTCACTGGAAACCAGATACTGATACAGACTCATTACCACAACCACTTGCTGATGTTTTTCATCATTACATTTTTTCATTGCTAATCTGTGTATTTGAGCTAATCCATGTAATATGCTTATGCATTTACACATAACACACACTTACAACATCAAGCTTAAATTTATAGCTCTCTCAAAAACTAAGGCTTCTGACTCCTTCCTTCATTGTTAAATTGTTCCTTTGCTGGTACCCAATACTGCTCGTTGAGTTTGTGGACTGACAGAAAAGTACATGGAGTCTTACAAGGTGCCATTTTAAATTTCCCTGTTAATACTTCTTACTCCTGGCTTGCTTAGTTTGTGGCTGAAAAAGCAAACGTGTGCTTTTGTGTTATCCTCCACTTATTCAGCTCTAAGATAAATTCAGGCTTGAGGATAAGCCGACTGTCTCTCTTTTTCTAGACTTCAGGGCTAATGATTTGTGTGTAGGTTAGCAGATTAAATGTACTATCAGAGTCGAAACGGGTTTTCTTCTGACTCAAGCCTCAGTTCTGGGGTTCCCAGATTTTGCCATCATTGCATTTGTTATCAGTCTCTTGACATTCCTGGATTTCTTCTCAATCTCTTTAGTATCTTAAAGAGATATTTAATGGGAAACTACACGGTATCTTACATGTAGAATTTTCTTAGCATACCTGTCTCCATTTTCCTACTGACCAAGTTATAAGTGCTGAGTTTTTTTTTCCCCTTACAGCTTTGTATGAAACAAAATGAGTTACTTCATTATAGTATAACTTGTAAAGCCAATTATTTTTGCCGTGTATAAATCTACCGTTATATAAATGTGCAAGACTGGAAACAGTTCAAAACACCTTTTCTCTGTTCTTTAAAGAATTTTAAACAACTGTAAATAATTGGCTCTTCTGAACTTTTTTCCGAAACTTTTAAAAACAAAATTATGTTCTTGAGTTAGTGTCTGTGAAACCATGCATTGCTCTCTCCTTTGTGGCCCGTGTCTTAAACAGGGCTGCTCAGCTAACAGCGAAATGGTTTTAGGGGGAGAACAGGAGTTAAAACTTCATTTTGCGTTGTCTGAGAAGCTTGCACACTTATAAAATAATTTTGATATTCTCCATTGCTGTGGGCATATAAGGCAGGTATTTTCCTTCCATAGCATAATACAGATCTTTTCCGTGATGCCCCAGTATCATACGCAGGAGATGTGTGTTCAGCCACAATGACATCACATTCGGTGCAGGGTACATACACGGTATGTATCCATAGACCCCTGAGAGAATAGACTAGTCCCCCTCTGTCCCCAGGGCCTCTGACCTCAGCCTTGCTAAGCTCCATGATTATCCCTGGCCCATTATCCAAGCCTTGCTTCTCAACCTAGGAAAATTCTGAAAGGCAAGCAGTTAATCGAATTTAAGGGTCTCACATTTCATCAGCCAAGCTTAGAATTGGTCTAGTGGGAAAAGTTTTTCCTAGGAACTGAAGTCTGGGTCTAAGGGATAAGTGCGGATTTGAAAAAACTCACAATTTATCTGCCTCTTTAAATTGCTACTGAGGATTCTCTTCCTATACCCACCCTATTCTGTTACAAGCTGCATTTTTGCCACAGCCCTTACCACCTACTATATAATTAAGTAATTATGTTTATTATTTGATATATTCTACTACATTGTAAGCGCTGGGAAGGTGAGGTCTTTTGTTTACTGAGGTATCACATGAACCTAAAACACTGCCTGCTACACAGTCAACTTGATAAATATTGATTGAATTGGGGACTTTGATGGTTCGAAAAGCAGCAGTTAGCCACATGCCATTACTTTTAGGTCTCTCCATTCATGAACCCTTCAAAGAGAATAGTAAAGCAAGAGACCAGCTAACCCACAAAACTATAAGCCATACAATGGGATTTTAAAATTAAATATCCAGTAAGGGGAGGATGGTAGATGTTCATCTATGAAATTGAGTCTGCGTGTTGTAAGAGAAGAGGAATGGTGGTCACTGGCATGAGAACAGTTGATTTTCACTGGTTTTAGGCTTGCAGAACCCGTGCCTTTTTTCTCTGGAGTATATGGTCCCCGATACTGCTTAGCTTTGCTTTCTCCAACCTGCCCAGGCCCGAATGCCAAAAACTCTGTGGACAATGCATTATTCAGAAGCATGCTACCAAGTTTTATATTTTGTACATGTCTCTCTTCTTTTTGCTTCTAGAATAACTCCATATATTTTATCTTTATTATAAAGAGAGATTGGGGAAGAGAAGATGGAATTTAGACTAGTTTTATTTTGTGCAGTTGCATTATCAAATTTTGCAGGGAATTGGTTGAAACGGTTACGTTAAAATTAGGTTAGTTGATGGTCCGTGGGATTCTGGATTGTCTTTATCATTAATGATTGAGACTAGCTGGTTTTTTTTTTTATTCCTTTTGGAAATGAGATCTATAGAATTGTGTTGTTTTATTTATATGTGTGGATTCCAAAGAGAAGTTCCTTCTTTTAAAAGTGGCAATTCTGCAGAATAAAACCTTCCTGGCATAGATGGGACTATTGTTTTGCAGAGCAGAAAACTGTTTCCTGAGCTGCATGCTTCAGGAGGTCCTGTTTACAGTAGCGTGTGGTAGAGGTGACAGAAATAGTGTTAAGCAGATGCTTCCCTTCTTCTTTCTTACACTTTGACTATTAAACACACTGTAGACAGAGATGTAGTGCAAATAAACATATTCCCAAATAGGAACTAAAACATTTCTAGATTTACCATATGTTCACAATTCTGTTGCTTCATATATTTTAACTGACCTTCCAAAAATTTTATTAAGTCACTGGGGTCAGAGCACCTGGGTGGCTCAGTCACTTAAGCATCTGACTTGTGGTTTTAGCTAGGTCATGATCTCAGAGTTAGTGAGAATGAACCCCACATCGGGCTCTATTCTGACAGTGAGGAGCCTGCTTGGAATTTTCTCTTTCCCTCTGTCTCTCCTCTCCCTCATGCGTGCTAACTCTGTTTCAAACTTAAAAAAAAATTTTTTTTAAATGAATAAAAGGAGCCATTAGGGTCACGATGGTAAGTCCATGTGGTGTTGGCTTTTGATCGATATGGTTACACATCTCCTTTGTCTCAGCTTCTGCTTAGTTCTAGTGAATTTCAAAATGACTATCAATGAGGTTGATTCGTTAAGAATATATATCTTCTTTTGTTTAGTTTCCATCAATACGATTAAGTGCTTTACTTTAACTTCCTTGAATGTATTAGAGCAGCTGTGAAAGATATTTCTGTTGTCTTTAGTTCTTAGTCTGTTTTCAGTGAAGTCCTTCTTTTTATTTGTGCCTTGGTATGTGTTTCATTGCAATAAAATGACAAAGGTCTTGATTGAGGAAGGAAAATGGTTCATAGTTTGACCGTTTTTAGCGATTAGTTTCCTATTTTTTTCATGAAAAAGATTTGGCATTTGTATTTACGAACATCATCCTTCTGTTGTGCTGGAGAGTGTAAGGAAAAATAGTTTCTTAAAGATGACTTCTTTCAGACCTTTTGCCTCCAGATTCATATCACAACTCAATGAAAAGGGTAATGGCTTTAATAATGCATTAAATGATCAATACATGATGTTTTTAGTGGATATTTTTGTAGCTACATGGCGTGAATGCTATTAATCTTGTTTGTATAGATACAACATGAGATCAATAAAGGCATGAGTGTGCATATTGTAAAAATGCCATTGAATATATTTTATGACATTTGAGAATTGATGAATCTTTAGGATGCAAGTTTTGGTTCAAAAAAACTATAGAAAATAATATTCAATAATGTTCATATTTTATGTGTACACCCAGTGAAAACATTAGGTTACAGTGTTGTAAGATGAGCAGCCTTTTATATGAATATAAAAAGCTCACCTGAAAAAAATTGTTTCCCCTTTTTTCCAGGAGTTACCTATGCATAAAACAATATCACCTTCTGCCATTTTCCAGTACACTGCCTTAAATTAGCACCTACTTTTAATAGTTGGAAAAGTCGTGTTTTTCCTTGGCAAGTTAGTAGTGAGATACTCATTGGCAAGTTAAAATTTCCAACTTGCATAATACATTGCATTTTACATTTACGTTTTTCATTTTTACATTTGCTTCAATGAATATTCTTTTATAACTCTTAGAAGGCATATAAACTAGGTGAATATAGAAAATTCTGAGGATGTCACATACTGATTTGATTGGAATGATGATGATGTACACTACTCAGATAGTATTTCACTTTGTGCTAATTTTAGCGCCTTCACTGAATTTTCATTGTTGTTTTGCTTTACCTGATGCAGACTTACCGTCATTTTTTAAGGATCTGAGTTTATACCTCACTTATTAATTCACTAGGGCTTATATTTAGAGACTTTAACCTTACTTTAATAACTAGCAGGACAGATTTCTTCAATGCTAGACTTCTTCAGAAGGTTATTTACTGCACCTTCCATGAATACAGGTGGATTCTAAGAAAGATAAAATACCATTGGTGTTACCAGATCATTTTTTCAATTGGTCATTCTAATTGTAGTCAATGCCGCTATGTCTGTGTTTTGCTAAGTGCTGCCAACCTGATGTATCATTTGAAATGTTTTTATCTTTAGATTGTCATCATGGAAGTGCAAGGTTTGAAGTCTGTTGCTCCCAATCGAATTGTTTATTGTACAATGGAAGTGGAAGGAGGAGAAAAACTGCAGACCGACCAGGCTGAAGCCTCAAGGCCACAGTAAGCCACTTGAGAAAAAAAAAAAAAAAAACAAACAAATCTCCCCTTCCACAGAAACCTGGTGTATTTATTTGCAGCATTGTGTGGTTTTATACTCTGAAACTGTTATTTGGCTAGGTTTGTCCGAACTGTGCTGGAATCATTGTATGCCTTTCTAGATAGGGATACCATAATTAGAACTGTAGCAGAATCCCTGTGTAGTACAAACAGAAAATCTAACATGCAAATGAAAAGCTAATTATTAGGCAATTAAGTGTTGGTAAGTCATTTAAAAGGAAAACATGTTATCACATGTTATGTAAAGGTAGTGCTCGATCCTATTTCGATTTCTAGAATGATACGTTAATAGCTTTTCCATTTCCATATAGTCTAACACTGATGATGTTGAGGTGGAGACAATTTTGCCCGATGTCTTAGAACACTTAGGGAATAGGCTTGAGTTAGAGAACTAGCTAATGACAACCCCAAAGTAATCAGAGAAGCTAAAGCTGTTCTTTGCTGGCAATTTTAGGTTTCAAATTTTGGGAATGAGTGTAATTAAGTTTGGAAGATGTTCTTTTAAACTGGCTGAAACTTGGGAAACATCACAGTCTCTGGTAGAAATAACCAGGCTAGTCAGGAATTTGAGTGAAAATTGCCCGGCTTTCATTTATACATTGCCAATAGAAAAGAATTTTTTTTTCCTTCCTCAGGATTTAGGATTTTTGTCTCATCACAGCATGATGATGAGCCCAATCATATAGGAAACATCAGTTCAGATCCTGGCTAGGTACTGGATAGATAGTGGTGAATAAAACCTTTCATTTGCTGTAGGGTAGGCACAGTTTAAGGTGGGAACACAAACTGAAGTGTAGCGGGACAGATGTGCAGAGTATTATGAGATGGAGAAAGAAGCAAGTTGCAACTTCTCACCCTGCCTTATAAAAAGCCATACAGGTCTGC
>NC_043701.1:27777091-27834591 GCF_006229205.1 Suricata suricatta
CCCCCCCCCCCCCCCCCCCCCCCCCCCCCCCCGTTACCTCTGGGACCTTGCCTTGACCCTTTGTTCCCCTGGTCAATTACTGGATTTCACGGAGTTCCTTAAACATCTCCACCTATTACCATTGAACTTGCTCTTTCGCTCTGCTTGCCTGCTTTCTTACCTTTGTACAGATGGATCCTTGATATTAAGAACCTTAACATAAACCTCACTTGCTGATGAAACCTTTTAGATAACCCATTATGAAGCAGATATTTTCTGGCTCGTTTTAATTTTTAGACTGTGTTTCTCATCTGTTCATTTTGTAGTGTTTTCCCTTGAGAATGGGGCAGATATCTTGCCCTGTTTGAACTTTTAATACCCAGGAGGCTGTCAGAACTTACCAGTTCAGTTGCTTGCACTTATTGTTTATGACTTAGTCACAGTAAATATTTAAGGGTATAGTATTTACTCCTGCAGACAAATAGAATTGAGTTACAGTGTGAAAATGAGGTAAAAATAATGAGGATAAACAACTCTTTGAAGAGATTCTCTAAATCTAAAAGAAGGCTGTGGAGATAGAAGGAAATCGATTGGGGCTAGTGTTGGCCAGGCATGTGGAGTCAAGGGAGAGGTGTGGTTTTTGTTTAAAGGACAGCTATATGAGTCTAGTATCGTCACAGCGTTATGCAGCCATCAGCAATTTTAGAACACACTCCTCACGTCACAAAGAGACCCTGTACCCTTTTCCTATCAACCTTAGATCACCCCCGTCCTGAGCAACTACTTAAGTCCCTTTCTGTCTCTATAGATTTGCCAATTCAGGGCATTTCATATAAATACAAACATAATATGTGTTCTTTTGTGATTGGCTTCTTTCCCTTAACATAATGCTTTCAAGGTTCTCCTCTTTTGCATCAGAACTTCATTCCTTTTATGGCTGAATATTAGTCTAGAGTATAGATGTGTGTGTATACACACACACACACACACACACACACACACACACATTTTGTTACCCCATTCATCTAGATTTTTGATGCCAGGATTTCTACCTTTTGGCAACTATGAATAATGCTATAACTAAAGTTGTGCAATTATCTTTTTGAGTCCCTGTTTTCAAATATTTTAGGTGTATACATAGGAGTGGAATTGGTGGATCATAGAGTAATTGTATGTTTAGATTTTTGAGGCTCCTCTAAACTGCTTCCCACAGTGATTGCACCATTTTATTTTCCCACCAACAATGGATGCTTGTTTCAATTGCTTCACATTCTTACCAGTATTCTTATTTGCCAGATACACACACAGTTCCTCTAGTAGGGGTGAAGTGGTATCTCATGTTGCTTTGATTTACACTTTCCTCCTAATTAATGATGTTGGGCATATTTTCATATGTTGATTAGCTATTTGTAGATTTTCTTTAGAGGAATGTGTATTCAAATCTTTTGTTCCTTTTTGTTTTGACTGAGCTGTTTGTCTTTTCAGTTGTAAGAGCTATTTGTATATTCTCGATGTTAAATCCTTATATATATGGTTGCAAATGACTTCTCCCATTATGTGGATTATATTTTTATTTCCTTGATACTGTCTTTTGCTATTGCTCAGTTTATTTTGTTGTTGTTGCTTGCTTGTGCTTTTGGTGTCCTACCCAAGAATCTGGCGCCAATCAAAGTCCCCAGAGACTTAGCCCCAGGTTGTCCCCTAAAACTTGCATAGGTTTTTCTTTTAAATTTAGCTCAATGATGTATTTTAAGTTGAGTTTTGTTCACAGTATGATATAAGGGTTCAACTTCTCGTTTCATTTCACGATTCATTTGTCCAGTTCTTCAGTTGAAGAAACTATTTATTTCCTATTGTGTTCTTGGTAGGTTCCCTTTTGAAAATCACCTTACCGTAGATAGATACATGGATTTATTTCTGGAATCTCAATTATATTTCATTGACGTACTTATGCTAGTACCACATTATTTTTGTTACCATTGCCTTGTATAAAGTGTATTTTTATTTTGTTCTGTTTTGTCTTGTATGATGTTTTAAAGTCATGTGTGGGAGTCTTCCACTGATGTTCTTTTTTGAGATTATTTTGGCTATTCTGAATTTCCATTCACCTTCAGGGTGAATTTGTCAGTTTCTGCAGAGATTTTGCAAGTATCTCTAGTTGCAATTCTGATAGATATTGTGTATAATCTGGTCCATTTGGAGAGTATTGCAATCTTAACAGTGTTGAGTCTTCCTATTCATGAACATGGGATGTCTAGTTATTTAGATCTTTTGTTTCTTTTAATGATAGTTTATAGTTTCCAAAGTGTAAGTTTTGCACTTTTTTGGTTAAATTTATTCCCAGTAATTTATTATTTTTGATGCTATTATAAATGAAATTTTGGATTGTTTAAGTATATAAAGATAATTGATTTATTTTAGATGTTGATCTTCTCTGCTGCACCCTTGCTGAACTCTATTCTAGTGATTTTTTTTGTTGAATTTATTATATTTCTCTTTATATAAAATGTAATTTGCAAATAGTGATAATTGATATGGATGTCATTTATTTATTTGATTGATTTGATTGCCTAATTGTCCTGTCTTCTTCCGTGCAACGTTGGATAGAATTGGCAGGAGTAGGCCTCCCTGCATTCTTCCTGATTTTAGTAGGAAAGCATCTGTCTTCCACCATCAAGTTGAATGCTAGGTCTGAAGTTTTTGTAGATGCCTATTACCGGTTTGTGGAAGTTCCTTTCTATTTATAGCTTGTTAAGTGTTTTCGTTGTTAAAAAGTTTTAGATTTTATCAAATGCTTTCTCTGCATCTGTTCAGATGATTATAAGGGTTTTGTTTTTTGTTTTTTGTTTTTTTTGCTTTTTATCCTGTTGTTATGGTGTATTACATTTTTTAATTTTCAGGTGTCAAACCAACTTTACGTTCTTGGCATAATTTGCACTTGCTCATGATGCATAATTCTTTTTATTTGTTATTGGATTCAGTTCTCCAGTAGTTTTTTAAGGACTTTTGCATCTAAGTAAGAAAGAGTGGTCTATTAGTATCCTTTTTTGTGAATTATTTATCTGATTTTATATTGGCCTCATAGAAAGAGTTTGGAAGTGGTCTCATTTCTTTTTATTGTTGTTGGACTAAAGGTCTATGCTGGGATTAGCAGCCCTCATGATCTCTGAACCACTTCTGGAGTTGATCCTCCCTTGCCTTGAAGACTAGAATGTGTTCATAGCTTAATCTTTGGACCATCTGTGTAGGGCCTAAGGAGTTCAACAACCTTCCTTCATTTCTTTCCATCTGCTTTAGTTCAGCGGTATTCCTGCTGGGCTGGTTGATGAGGTTCATGGTTCATACCTATACTTGTCTCCTTATCAGATGGTTGTCTCCCACACCTTTAGTGCTCTCTTCTGCACATGCTTTCTCATTTTTTGTAATATGAACAGGCTGAGAGTCTTTAAACTCTTTATGATCCAGTAGCATTTTTCAGAATAATTCTGTCTTTAGTTCATTGATCACTTCTTGCTTTTTGCTGGAAGCAGTCAGGAGTAACCAAGCTCTCTTCAATGCTAGGCGTAGACATTTCCTCAGGTAAATCTCCAGTTTCACCACATGGAAGGTTCTACATGTCACAAAACACTAGAACATGAACACAGTTCAGCCAGGTTTTTGCCACTGGTAATGAAGATCATCTTTCTTGCAGTTTACAATAACATGTTCCTCATTTCGACTGAGACTGCCTCAAAATTGGTTTTACCATCCATATTTTTATCAACATTCTGTTTATAATTATTATATATTTTCCAAGAAGGTGGAAGCTTCCTCTAGAATTCTCTTTTCTTTCCAAGCTTCACCAGAACTCCCTTCAGAATCTCTTCAGTGTAACATTGGCTTCCTCCAGCAAGCACCTCAGTCTTCCAGCCTTGACCCACTTCCGAAGCTGCTTGCCCTTATTTAGGTGTTCGTTTCTTAGAGCAACACCACTCTTCTCCATTTGGGCTGCTACAATAAAAATACCATAGAGTCAGTGGCATAAACAGTAAACCTTTATTTCTGGAGCTAAAAGTCTGAGGTCAGGGGACCAGCAGGGCGGGGTTCATGCTGATGGCCCTCCTGGTTTACAGATGGCTAAGTGCTCCCTATACCCTCATGTAGTAGAGAGACAGATCACCACCTCCATGACGTCATTCAAACTCGGTTCCCTCCCAGAGGCCCTAACTCCAAAAACCGTCACACCAAGGATGAGTGAGGTTGCGGGACATAAGCCCTGTGACAGTAGTAATCCATGTAACCTTGAGGGAGTGCACATGCCCTCAGAATCTGAATACCATGTTACTTCTTTTTACAGAATCTTTTTAAAGAAGTTTTGTTGAGATAAAGTTTATACAGCATAAAATCATTCCATGGTGCCACTATGACCAGCTGGTGACACTCTCAATTTTAAGACCCATCACTTTGAAAAGTCCCTCATGCCCATTTGCAGTGTTCCAAACGCCAGTTCCAGAAAGCCACTCATCCACCTCTAGTGCTATAATTTTCTCTTTTCCAGACGTTTCATATAAATGAAATCATGCACGATTTCATCTTTTATATCAGGCCTTTTCCTTTAGCATAATTTCTACAAAATTTGTTTGATACTTAAATATTTGGTCAATCAAATGAATTAACATTATATCATAGTTACTTTAACAACTTTTTTCACAAATAGGTTTTCATAGGTGTTTCTCATTTAAAAAAATTTTTTTAATGTTTATTTTTGAGAGAGGGAGAGACAGAACATGAACAGGGAAGGGACAGAGAGAGAGGGAGACACAGAATTTGAAGCAAACGCCAGGCTCTGAGCTGTCAGCACAGAGCCTGATGCGGGGCTCAAACTCACAAACAGTGAGATCATGACCTGAGCTGAAGTTGGAGGCTTAACTGACTGAGCCACCCAGGTGCACCAGATGTTTCTCACTTAATTTATGATGTATTCATAAAAGGATTCTGATAATAGGGAACATGTAAATGGATAATTCAAGTGAATTAAAATGCTAGAAGTTAGAAAATATTACAATAACCCTCCAGTACTCTTTATTACTCTGACCACAAGGAAATTTGGCTAAAATACTGCTTTTCTCTTTCCTCATGAACAGAGTTAACTTATAAATTGAATTAAATGATTTATATTTATCGTGTAACCCAGGGGAAGATTATCTTAAAAATGCATCTTCTGAATGCTGACCAACTGCAGTTTTTCAGCAGTGTGGTTACTTCTGTCTTGAAGTCACCTTGCACAACAGGAAAGATTCATCTCCATCATTATAGTGAATCATGCCTCAGACACATTTTCTACATTTTATTGCTTTAACAGTTTGTGCTGTATTGGATATCAATTCATCCTTCTGTCTGATACTAATTAAAGTGCCTTATTTAGTCCGTATTTCTAATAAACTTAAATCAAGATTTCTAGCCATTGCCTATTTCATTCCTGTAGTTCACATTTCCTGCCAGCAATTAGGTGGAAACAGTGTGTGAGGTTGATCCATAACTTAGAAAATAGAATCTGGGATCTCATGAAAGTGTGTTTATAAACAAGTTTGATTTACAAAGAGTAATAGGGAATTAAAATTTTTATTTTTTAATGGAAGGAAGAGAATGTAGGTGAACTATATTTCAGTTATGGAGGCAACTGTGTTGGATTTTCATAGTGTCTTGGCCAGGAAAGGTTTTGTCCTCTATGACTAGAGATTCAGAAACATTGTTGCTACACTCATATAGCTTTTTACCATTTCCAGACCCTTTGTTGTTTGAGTTTTAGCCCCTACCCTTCCTGACCCTACCTGAAAGGAAAGCGAGCACAAGAATGACAGACTGAAAGGGGAAGATCGGTCGTGTTGTCCTCACCAATCTCTCAGTAACGCTTTGCCTATAAACAATGACCATCGTTGAGTGCCTGAAACACAGAAACTGATAATTTCCCATAGAAGGGAAGATAAATCTTGATACCAGAGAAATAAAAGCAAGATTAGTTACTAGAAACAAACCAGAAGTGCCCTGGTGGCTTTGTTGCTTAAGCGTCCGACTCCTGATTTCAGCTCATGATGTCAGTGTGTGAGATCAAGCCCCCGCCCCCTATGTCAGGCTCTGTGCTGACAGCATGGAGCCTGCTTGTGATATTCATTCTCTCTCTCTCTCTCTCAAAATAAATAAACAAGCTTAAAAATATTAAAAAAAATAAACCAGGAATGGGGAGGAAAGGGAAATGGGGAGTTGTTCTTTAAGGCATAAAAGTTTCAGTTATGCAACATGAATAATTGTATGAGACCTCCTGTCTAATACTGGACTCACAGTTAACGATACTAGACCGTACACTTAAATACTTAAAGGGGCAGATCTCATGTTGCATGTTCTCACCACAATAGAAAAGATCTAGAGGAAGCAGCACTGGTTTGGGGAGGGGTGTCTTTGCCATACTTTCTGTATTTCTTTTCTGCCATAGTGTTATTAAAGATATCTGAAAATCTTTTATTAAAGGTATTGGAAGGTTAATGGGTCTCTGCTTCCGACCCTCTGAAAGTGATATAAAAGTAAGGAGAAATTAAAAAAAAAACCTAATGAGTTGCATCATTAGAAAAATATATTTATGGGGGTGCCTGGGTGGCTCAGTCGGTTAAGCGTCCAGCTTCGGCTCAGGTCAGATCTCACGGTTCGTGGGTTCGAGCCCCACGTCGGGCTCTGTGCTGACAGCTAGCTCAGAGCCTGGAGCCTGTTTAGGATTCTGTGTCTCCCTCTCTCTCTGACCCTCCCCTGCTCGCACTGTCTCTCTCTGTCTCTCAAAAATAAATAAAAAGCATTAAAAAAAATTAAAAATATATATATATTTATGGATATGAGGACAGAACTTTTTTCTACCTCCTGAAAATGATGGGGCGTGCAGGCTCCAGTACCCATTTTCGGCAACTCTAAGCTCTGAACCAGAATTGTAACAATTTGTAAACTATGGAAAGAATAGTAGAGCCACAAATGGACAGCATATCAGAGTGTCAAGGTGCTGGGACAAGAGTGTGAGAGATGAAGTGCAGACTGCCTAGAAGCTAAAAGAAGCTAACCAGGCCTTTTCAGAACACTGTAGTTTTCATTTTAATTTAGTAACATCAGGGTTTTGAAGTATAATTCATTAGCCTGCTACTCTTGCAGAGCAGAGATCAAATATATTACATTTTTAAGTGATCTGTCAAAAAATGCCTGTTTTTAATGAACCTTAAGGTAAACACTAGAATGGTGTAAGTTTCATCTTTTCTCATTTCCATCTTTAAAAACATTAGCTTGCTTCGGCTTACATAAATAAATTCACCAGAAGTAACATTTCTCTAAGCTGATGCGACCTGTATAGAACAAAATGAAGCCTAAAGAGACCAACATTGGCCCAATACAGGAATTCCATTCATTGAGAATTTATTTGGAAGTAAAGGAAGCTAATTTGGGGAGCCCTTGTAATTAGTGACATCTGCATTAAAGGAAAAACATGATGGATTCTAGATCCAGATGCTGGCTGAAGAGCCCTATGAGCTAAAATGGAAAATGGCCATGAGAGAGCTTGAGTGGAAGTTTGTATTATTATGATTTTCAACATCTCTGAAGGATTTACAGCTTGTAGATAACGTCCCCGTATAATCCATGGCGTTTTAGTCAGAGCAGCCTTTTGTAGTTGTTTTCATTCTTATTCCATTCGATTTATGTAACCAATGTATAAAATGGGCCAAATTTGACAGCGTGTGAGTCGCAAACAACTTAATTTTTATCCTAGTTTTACTCTCAGACATCCTCTAGGATCTCCCTTCCATGTCCTTTGAAGACATCTTGGCAGAAAGCATAGCTCTTGTCGTTGTTAGCCATTAAATTCCATGTTCAGGGATTACAATTTTCAGACCAGTTTCAATCAACACTTAGACCATTTCAGACTTGTTCCTTTTCTTCCAACTCCTCCAGAAACCTGCAGGATGGAGAAACATACTATAGTCTGTCCTTTTCACTATTCTTGTTTTACCTGCTCATACAGTTTTTCTACCACTTTTGGGTAGGATTGAAGTTGGGAGGAGGGGAAAAGGTGAAGGGGCGCTACATTTTATGTGGTGCTTTTGTAGTTCTCTCTCAGCAAACGCCTTCTGTTACGGTGCAGGTCCACACCTAAGTTTTCTCTGGTTCATCGGAGACGCTGCATGCTCCCAGTAACTTGTGACATCGCACCGTTCCTTCCTAGAATGGATGCATCCTTCTCTTCCCCTGAGCTTAAAAATTTCACCCACATAGCCTCCTCCTGCATGCATTTAATTTCCTTAAGAGATGGCTCAGATGATGTAGAAGCTCCTTGAAGATGGGCTATATCATAAGCCTCCTGGTTTCTGTTTAGCAGCAGCCACAGTAATATGGCCAAATAGTGCTTAGTAATCTAAATGCTTATGCTTCTGAATATGAAAAAGAGTCTCCTGGTAGGTGTCAAGATATGACCTCTGAGCTAGCACCTGCTTGTAATTGGCAGCATATCCAGCCCTTGTGCTCCCATCCCAAGCTCCCACGTTTTGAGAGATTCCTTGGAAAACATATGTTAAAGAGCAGTTATTGTGCTTGTACCTATTGGCGACTGAGGACATTTCCGACTCTTGCTACCCTTGCTATCCTGAGATAGGGGACTCGCTGGGTAAAGAAGACTACTTCCCCAGGAAAGTAGAGGCACAAGTATGATTTTAATAGAATCAATAGATGATTCCTTAGTTTATAAATACTCATTCCTAAAGCTCTTCCTTCTAGAAAAGAGCTGCTATATGCAAGTTATTTCTGGAACTTGGCTCTCTTCTTTGACTTTTACAAAGGAAAGGCACATCTCTCAACAAATTGAGCCTTACCAGGGTTCTTGTCCTCATGTGGAAAAACCTCCAGGTCCCCATCCAAAGGGTAAATTTATGATGTGTTGATTTTGAGAAAGTGATTGACAAATGATGTTGTTAATCCTTCCGTAAATTATGAGGTTTGTACTTCTTTGCTTTCAAAAAGATGAAGGGTTTGTTTTGAACTGCTAAATGATTGAAAAATAGTTTTTGCTTATCAATCACCATGGTTGGTGACATTTAAATCAAAATTAATTAAGCAAATTGATGGAAATTGCTATCATAACGTCTATCTACATAGATTTGTGCCTACAATAGGAAAACAAAAACCGGGAAGCTGGTCATTTGAAATTGATGCTGAGCTCAATCTAAATTAAGTAATGGTCAGTAATGGTCACTGCTTTAGATACCTTAGATATATACATCAACTAATGGGGGGAAAACCATTTCATTAAGAGATATAGATCAAAAAATTTTATTTTTCATGTTAATCATTTGTCATATTTTGGATCATTTGAATACTATTAGTAATTGTAATAAAAATTAGAAGGAATTTTATTTCCTATTTTTTGATTTGGTTTTTGATAAATAATGTACAAATAATGTACATGATGTTTTGGTATGTGTTATGAAATGATTATCACAATCAAACTAACATATTTCACATCTTCTAGTTGCCTTTTATATGTGCGATGAGATCAATTGAGGTCTACTTACTCTCTTAGCAAACTTTAAGTATACAGTACATTATAAACTGTAATTACCGTATCGTGATTAGTTCTTGAGAACTGAGTCCTATAGGACACATTGTATCCTTTGATTCATATCTCCCATTTCTTCTACCCTGCAGATTCTGATAACCATGATTCCTCTGCTATTACTGCTCCACATATAAGAGCATGCAATATTTGTTTTTCTGTGTATGGCTTACTTCACTTAGCAAACTACTCCACGTTCACACATGTTGCAAATGACAGGACTTCTTTCTTTTTTAAAGCTGCATGTACTCCATTGTATGGATATTCCACATTTTCTTCAGCCATTCAGCTATTGGTGAACACTTAGGTTGTTTCTGTATCTTGGTTACTGTGAAGAACACTGGAGTGAACATAGGTGTGCAGATCTCTCTTGAAGATAGTGATTTTAGGGGCCCCTGGGTGGCTCAGTCAGTTAAGCATCCAATTCTTGATTTTGGTTCAGGCCATGATCTAACAGTAGATTCGAGCCCTGTGTTGGGCTCTGAAATGACAACATCAAGGATCCTCTCTCTCCGTCTCTCTCTGCCCCTGCTCATTCACACTCTCTCAAAATTAATAAATAAGTGTAAAAAAAAAGTGATTTGGGGAGTCCTGGTTGGCTCAGTTGCTTAAGCATCTGACTCTTGATTTTGGCCCAAGTCATAGTATCGTAGTTCATGTGTGTGAGCCCTGCATAGGGCTCCACACTGACAGTGCAGAGTCTTCTTGGGATTCTGTCTCTTCCCCCTCTCTCAAAATAAATAAACTTTATAAAAAGTGATTTTATTTCCTTTGGGTATATACTCAGAAGTGCAATTGATGGATCATATGCTAGTTCTATTTTTAATTATTTGAGGAACCGCCACACTATTTTCCATAATGGTACCAGTTTCTGTTCTCACCAAAATGCAGATGTTCCTCACATCCTCATCAGTGTTTGTCATCTTTTGACCTTCTGATAATAGCCATTCTAGTAGGTGTGAGGTAATATCCCGTTGTAGTTTTGATTCACATTTCCCTGACGATGAGTGATATTGAGGATCTTTTCATATACCTATTGGCCATTTATAAGTTTTCATTTAAAAATGTTCAGGTTCTTTACCCATTAGTAGGATCATTTGAGTTTTGCTATTGAGTTGTTGGAATTCCTTATATATTCTAGATGTTAATCTTTTATCAGATGTATACTTCACAAATAGTCCAAAAGTTGCTTTTTCAGTTTGTTGGCTATTTGCTGTGCAGAAGGCTTTTAGTTTCATTTTTGTTTTTGTTGCCTGTGCTTTTGGTGTGATACAAAAAATCCTTGCCAAAACAGGGTGCTTTTCTTCTGCATTTTCTCTCAGGAGTTTTATCATCTTGAGGATTATGTGTAAGTCTTTAATCCATCTCAAGTGTATTTTTGTATATGATAAGAATCCAGGTATATTCTTTTGTAAATGGATATCCAGTTTTCCCAGCATGAAACATTGAAGAGACCATTCTCTCCCATTGTATATTCTTGGTGCCTTTGATGAAAATCAGTTTTACGCTTCTGGGCTCTCTGTTCTGTTCCTTTGATCTGTATCTTCTTTCATGGCTATACCATGTTTTGATGACTGTAACTTTGTAATATTATTTGAAATCAGAAAGTGTGATGCCTCCAGTTTAGTTCTTTTTTCTCAAGGTTGTGTTAGCTACTCAAGGGTTTTTGTGATTCCAAACTAATTTTAGGACTTATTTCCACTTTTTTGAAAAATGCCTTGGGAAATTTGATAGGGATTGTATTGACTCTGTATATCATTTGGGGTAGAATAGACATTTTAACAATACTATTCCGATTCACGAACATGGGATATCTTTGTGTTTTCTGCAGTTCTTTTCATTAGTGTCTTACAGTTTTCAGTGTTCAGATTGTTCACCTTTTTGGTTAAATTTATTCCTATGTATTTTACTCTACTTGTTGCTGTTGTAAGTGGGATTGTTTTTTAATGCCCTTTATGGATAGGTTGTTGTTAGCATATGGAAGTGCAAGTGGTTTTTGTATGTTGATTTTTATATCTTACGTCTTTGCTGAGCTTATTCATTATTTTTAACAAGGTTTTTAACAATATTCTGTTAACACTCTATAAGTGGCAAGAGTGGGCACCCTTGCCTTGTTTCTGATCTTAGAGGAAAAGCTTTGTGTTTTTTACTATTGAGTGTGATGTTAGCTATGGGCTTGCCATGTATGACTTTTATATTGAGGTATATTCTGAAGAATATAAATCTATATATTTTATATAGATAGCTATCTTTATAGATACAACATACCTATTAACATATATTTTCTTTACAGAGAACCTTAGAGAAAATAAAAATTCTATATAAATTTAAGACAGATAATTAGGATCCTCAGTAAAGCATATTCAAGTGTTAAAATATATTACGATAGAATAAAATTCTAAATTTCTGAGAAGATAAAGGGAATCAATATGGAATCTTGAATAAAATGAAATAATGTTACATTTCCGTTAAACAGTTGTACAGATGTTTTTAAAATGGATGGTGGTAGGATTCTCTTGCTATGAGAGATTCCATTGAATCCACTTAAGAATGATGTCACGTTTTTGTTAAATGGCAACGTTTACAGTGCCAGGAATTAGGCCTTTGGAGCCCTTTAAATTTATATTTAAAACGTCTAGGTATGAACTTGCAAATGGGTGGTGTGGATACTTTTTCAGAATTCTTTTAGGAATTACATGAGAGAAAATGTGAAGGCTGCTTCTCTACAGCATGCCATGTATTAGAGCCAGATTGAGTCCTAGGTCAGAAGATGTTGTGTTTTAGATACAAACTTATACAGTCAAAAGAATGTCTTTATTCATGGCCTCTCCTGTCCTTATATCGAGAACTGTGTTTGATGGTCTAGGACCCACCTGCACCGCTGCTGGTATAGATATTCACCCAGACCACTGCCTAGTGGTACAACGTAGGACCACTCTTCTCCTTGGACATGTGTGCAGTGATGATTACTTAGAAGATTGCCATGAGGAGATGGGAGGAGGGGGAGGGGAAGAGCACCTGCAGAGGATTTGCCAGGATCCTTAGAACAATCAATGGATGAAGAATGATGATGATGAGGGAGTGCCTGGGTTGCTCAGTCAGTGAGCATCTGACCCTTCATTTTGGCTCAGTTCATGATCTCATGGTTCATAGGATCGAGCCTGGCATCTGGCTTTACACTGACAGTGCAGAGCCTGTTGGGGATTTTCTCTCTCCCTCTCTGCCCCTTTCCCTTTCATAGCCTCTCTCTTTTTCTCTCTCTGAAAGTAA
Organism: Suricata suricatta; assembly: GCF_006229205.1. Taxonomy (NCBI): domain Eukaryota; kingdom Metazoa; phylum Chordata; class Mammalia; order Carnivora; family Herpestidae; genus Suricata; species Suricata suricatta. The sequence goes on from NC_043701.1 coordinate 27,789,954, forward strand.
ATAAACTTAAAAAAAAAAAGAATGATGATAATATCAGTAAGTAGGAAAGACATTTTAGGAAACCTAATTGAATAATATTTAATGTAAAGTGGTAAATAAGTTCATATTTTCAGAAATGACCAGAATTTATAAGAATTAAAAACAGAAAGGCCTGTATTAGAAGTAAGAATTAAGGAGGTAGAGTTTTTATGAGGACCTGGGTGGCTCAGTCAACTGAGCATCCTACTTCAGCTCAGGTTATCATCTCACGGTTTGTGGGTTCGGGCCCCGCATCCAGCTTGCTGCTGTCAGTGCAGAACCTACTTTATATCCACTATTCCCCTCTCTCTCTACTCCTCCCCCACTCACACGCGCTCTCTCTCTCTCAAAAATATTTTTAAAAGGAGGTAGAGTTTTTAAATAATTCAGATTTTGAGATTTTAAAATGTTAATTTCAGAGTGGGCACTTATCAGAAAAGCATGGTTTTAAGGAAAAGAATGAGACAGAATATAAATCTCAGCTTTGCCACAGATGAGCCATTTTATCATGACTGGTTAAAGCTCTTTTAGTGTGTGTCCTTATTGGTGAAATGGGGGTAACATGCTTGTATTAAGGCCTATATTGTGATTTGAGATAATGCAGGTGGGAACACTCAGTCATGTTCTTCTTCTTTTACCTGACCCCATATACTATTTTTTTTCTTTACCCTTTGTTTCATGTGCTTGTTATTGAATTTGTTGGTGTTTCTTTTTTTTTTTTAACAACAAATAAGAAGACTTTATTTTTTTTAATATAACACTATTTTTTAACATATGCAATTATTTTCCATCATTTACAATACAGTAGTTACAATGACACTCCAAACAGAAAAGCAAAGTAAAAAATCAAAACACCAACTTCTATTTCATGTAATTAGACTTACAGAAAATAGAAGGTGTTACGTTTTTAAAACGGGTGTGTTCTCTTAGCATCCTCTTTGAAAGTCTAGAGAATTGGGGCGCCTGGGTGGCTCAGTTGGTTGAGCATCCGGCTTCGACTCAGGTCATGATCTCGCGGTTTGTGGGTTCGAGCCCTGCGTCAGGCTCTGTGCTGACAGTTAGCTCAGAGCCTGGAGTCTGTCTTTGGATTCTGTGTCTCCCTCTCTCTGACCCTCCCCTGCTCGCTCACTCACTCACTTGCTCTCTCGCTCGCTCGCTCTCTCTCTCTCTCAAAAATAAGTAAAATATTAAGAAAAAAAAGTCCAGAGAATTAGCAGGAGGGGGCTCACACTTGATTAAGGATTGAGTGCTTTTGACAATATGTAAGAAAATTATTTGATGAAGTGAAATTTGCTTGTGTCTCCAGAGTCTGTCCTGCCTGAGATTTTTATCTTTTTTTTTTTTTGTATTGTCATGTAATATTTATTTGGTAAGAAACCCATAACCATTTTTTTTTTAAGATTTGAGAGTTAGTTTCAATCAGATGTAGGCAGTTTTCAACATGAATAATAGCCCAGTGTCAGCTATGAAGGGACAGCATTCTTTGGTTGTCACATATTTACTATCAGCATTGGTTTTGTTTCTCAGCGATGTCATTGGAGATTTATATCTGCTCTGGTAAAATGCGGCTGTCAAAGCGTTGCTAGCGCTGTGCATCAGCGCACCCTGCAATTGTTGACAGAGACTTCGCAGCAATGTCTTCCATGTTGGCACCGTGTTAAGATATTATGTGCAGGGTGCTCAACTGTGACTTATGTGGCAGCTGTGGAATTGAAATGCAGCTGGGCTCCCACTACGATTGACATGTGGGTCAGCGAAAGAAAGCGTAATCCTAAATTCAGTGCAACCCTCTGTTACTGGGATTGTATCAGCTATGGGAGATCTGAACCAGACTGTAAAAATATCTTAGAATCCTTTATGGGCCCTCAGTGGTAAGAAGGGAATACGGAAGCTTGTTTCTGTAAGCTAGAGTGTTTACAGGGTGTTGGTGACTGAGAAACAAGCTAAGTAGAAAAGTCAGGAGTGGCGTACCCCACCAGGCCTCTGCGCGTGAGGACACGGTGCTTCCTTCAGCTTTCATCTGTTCAGGAAATCTGAGTTCTGCTCGAAGACCACATGAACGGGGTAAAGGTTTTGCACCTGGACTGCATGCTCTTTTCTTTATTGAAGCATTTTTTTTTTTTACTTAAATACGGTGAAATGTTAGTACAACATATTATATTTATACTTTTATATTCATTCTAATGACTTCTTTTATATATATATGCCTTTATAGACAAAAATACTCACTTTGGAGTAATAGCTATAGTATGTACATTTATGTATATATACATGACTATACAGATTTTTTTCCAGTTATGTGACCGTATGAAATACAATTGCCGTAGTTGTAATAGGATGGAAACGACATTCTTCGCAGGTGAAATCTGTTACTGCTGTGAGAACACAACATAGGCTCTCCCTGCTTAACACAGTTTTAAGTGTACAATATAGTATTGTTTACTATGGGCAAATTTTCACTTGATCTCTAGAATTTATTCGTCTCCTAGAACTGAAACATTTTGCTTCTTGAACAGCACCTCCTCAATTCCCATCCCCCCAGCCCCTGGCTGCCACCTTTCTGCTGATTCTAAGAGTTTGACTATTTTAGATAGCTCTCTCTTTTTTTAATTTTTTTGATGAACCTCCTTACTGTTGTCCATACTAAATGCACCATTTTGTATTTCCATCAACAGCGTTATGAAAGTTTGAATTTCTCTCTATCCAGAGACAGCATGTCTCTGTTTTTAGGTTAATAGCCATCGTAACAGCTGTGACTGGTCTCTCATTGTGGTTTTGCCTTGTGTTTCCCTGATGGTTACTTATGTGGACCATCTTTTCATGTACCTTTGGTCCTTTGTGTATCTTGCTTAGAGATATGTCTATTGAAGTCCTTTTCCCATTTTCTAATTGGTTTCTTTGGTTTTTGTGTTTGCTATTGAGTTGTATTCTCTATAGGCTTTGGATATTAACCAAAACTATTAATACCGGATATAAGACTTGCCAATATTCTCTCCCATTTCGTAGGTGGCCTTTTCACTGTGTTGATTGTTTCCTTTACTGTACAGAAGCTTTGTCTGATATACTTTCACTTTGCTATGTTTGCTTCATGGCTTGCGCTTTTTTAGTATCACATCCAAGAAATCATTACTTAAACCAATATCCTGAAACTTTACCCTTATATTTTCTTCCAGAAGTTTTATGGATTCAGATCTTAGGTTTAAATCACTAATTCCTTCTGAGTAGACTTTTGTATGTAGTGTAAGAGAAGGGTCCAGTTGGATTGTTTTGCTTGCAAGTGGTGTTCTGTGTTCCCAGCCCTATTTGTTAAAGAAATTACTCTTTTTCCCATTGTGTATTCTTGGCACTCATGCTAAAGATTATTTGATTGTAGATGTGTGGGTATGTCAGGGCTCCCTGTTCTGTTTCCTTGATCTGTATGTTAATTTTTAAGCCAGTATCCTATTGTTGTAATTATAACAGCTTTGTGATGCATTTTTAAATCCAGAAGTGATATCTAAACTTTTTTCTTAAGATTGCTTTGAGTTTTCAGGGTATCTACTGATTCCATTTGATTTTTAGGACTTTTTTATTTTCGTAAATGTGAAATTTTAATAGGGACTATATTCAGTTTATAGATCACTCTGGGTAGTATGAACAGTTGAACAATATTAAATCTTCCAATCCATAAGCATGGGGTATCTTTCCACTTATTTACTTATTCTTAAGTCCTTTCATCAATTTCATACAGTTTTCATTCTAGAAATTTTTACTACCTTAGTTAAGTTTTTTCCTAAATATTCTTCTTTGATACAATGTAAATGGGATTGTTTTCCTAATGTCTTCTGTGGATTGCTCATTGTTAGTGTACAGGAGTGCAATTGTGGGGCACCTGGATGGCTCAGTTGGCTAAATGTCCGACTTCAGCTTCAGGTCATGATCTCATGGTTCGTGGGTTCAAGCCCTGCATTGGGCTCTGTGCTGATAGCTGGAGGGCCTGGAGCCTGCTTCTGATTCCGATTCCGTGTCTCCCCCTCTCTGCCCCTCACTTGCTACGCACTCCGTCTCTGTCTCTCAACAAAATTAAAAAAAAAATAATTCTTAGAAGGAGTGCAATTGATTTTTGTACATTGATTCTGTATCCTGCAAATTTATTTTTATTTAAAAATTTTTAATGTTTATTTTTGAGAGACAGAGTGCACGTGGGGAAGGGGCAGAGAAAGAGAGAGACAAAGAATCCAAAGCAGGCTCCAGGCTCCTAGCTGTCAGCACAGAGACCAGTGGGGGCTTGAACCCACAAACCGTAGATCATGACCTGAGCCAAAGTCGGATACTTAACCAATTGAGCCACCTAGGTGCCCCATATCCTGCAAATTTCTCACTATGATGTGTCCCATTAATTTGGAGATGTGTAACCATTTTTTTTTTAAATTCTGGGAATAAATTCACTTGGCCATGGCGTATGATTCTTTTAAGGGCCTTGTTGGTTTTATTTTGCCAGTATCTTGTAGAGGACTTTTGTATCTATATGTGCCAACGATATTGGCCTGTAATTTTTCTTAATGGTCTTTGTCTGGCTTTGGTATCTGGGTAATGCTAGCTTTTTAAAATGAGTTTGAAAATGTTCTCTTCAGTTTTTTGGAAGAATTTGAAAAGTGATTAGTAATTCTTTTTTTTAAATTGTGATATAATTTATCAGTGAAGCCATCTGATCCTGAGCTTTTCTTTGTTGGCAGGTTCTTGTTCACTGATTCAATCTCCTTATTAGTTATAGGTGTGAAGAGATATTTTATTTCTTCATGAATCAGTCTTATTTGTTTCTAAGAACTTATACATTTCTTCTAGGCTATTCAGTTTTGTTGGCATTAATTGTTACATGATTTCATTTATGTGTATTCAGTTGTAATGTCTCCTCTTTGGCTTCTGATTCTGAGTCCTCTCATTCTCTAACCTATGTAGTCTATCTATAGGTTGCACAATCTGGTTTAGGAAATTCCTGCCCCAACCATGGAAGCGACCTTTTCTTCCCCTATGAAGGCACTTTTATTAATATATCAAGACTGTGACTTTCTTATTTTAAGATTTTTTTCATTACTTATTTATTTATTTACATTTATTTATTTTTGAGAGACAACATGAGCAGGGGAATGGCAGAGAAAGAGGGACACGCAGAATCCGAAGCAGGCTCCAGGCTCTGAGGTGTCAGCACAGAGCCCAGCACAGGGCTCAAACTCACAAACTGTGAGATTGTGACCTGAGCCGAAGTTGGGCACTCAACCAACTGAGCTGCCCAGGTGCCCCCATTACTAATTTATTAAGAATAATAACAACTTGGTTATTTTTAAATTTATATGATTTTTTAAAAAGATCGTAATTTTGAAGCCTTCCTGTTTAGAAGGAAGAGAGAATGCATTAAATACATCTTCTAATGTATTGACAATTATCAGGTAACTTTGGCAGAATGAGACTCATTATTCGTGGAAATTGTTCCTACTCTATGAAATTTGAAAAACTCTTTAAATATAGGAACCCTATTACCTAGAAGATAAGACAGTGTTTTTCTTAGGTATTCTTTTGTTTTGAGGAAAGAATAATTCTTATGTAAACTTATGGAGGGAGGAAGGATGGGTGGGTTTTAATTTTTTACCTTCTACATCTTCCACATCTTCCAAACTAATACTATAGGCTCTAGAAATACTGCTGAAAAGGTAATGACATTGCATTATTTACTTATTTACTTATTTATTTATTTATTATTTAAAAAAATTTTTTTTACATTTATTTATTTTTGAGAGACATTTATTTTTGAGAGATTGAGAGACAGAGCGTAAACAGGGGAAGGGCAGAGAGAGAAAGAGATGCAGAATCTGAAGCAGGCTCCAGGCTCTGAGCAAGCGGTCAGCACAGAGACCAGCGTGGTGCTCAAACCCATGAACCCCGTGAGATGATGACCTGAGCCGCCGAAGTTGGACGCTCAACCGACTGAGCCAGCCAGGTGCCCCAACATCACATTATTTAAAGAGAGTTTTGAAAGTTTGGGAGAGAGCCTATTTTTAAATTTCTTTGTTCTCAGAAAAGATTTCATTGACTTAAGAGACCACCGAAGAAGCCATAGTGATAATTAATTTGGCAAAAAAAAAAAAAAAAAAAAAAAAAAAAGTGAATCACTAGTCAATTTTTAGACAAGTAACACTTTTGTTATCTTAGCTCAGATTTCCTTATTAATAAATGCAAGATGGATTTGGTTGGCAAAGATTTGATATCTTTTGGCTTTTATAAAATAGCAACATTTTACCTGGAGCAAGTTTTTGAGCTTCTCACTGTGCTCTAATGTTTAATTTTCTTCTTTTTGCCATAATATAGCTTTGCTGGCAGATGGCAACATTTGGATCATACTGAATTTGGCAAATTCTCATAAGAATCTTCAAAAATTTTAATATTTTCATGTGAAAAACCCCACAAATTTTACATAGCTCTGCCAAGAGATAGAGACACAGTCCTCTGCATTTTTCTTATTTTCATACCCTGTATTGCGTCACATTTAAATAGGGTAAATGTCTAGGTAAAACATGAATTAATGTATTACAAATATAATCTTCGGGATATTAAAACTTAACCTATCATCTTCCACATTTAAAAACTGTGTTCCTAAAGTAGCATCTTGTGTTTTTGTTAAAATAAAATCAGTAGCTGAAGGTCAACATTCATGCCAACATTAGACAACTTTTCATGTAGATTCTCTTTAGAAATTTGAAATGTTTGCATCCGATTGTTTATTTTATGTAGGGGCCAGTGTTGCAGATGCCTCCCCACCCCACCCCATCCTCCTGTTTGTTCTGCAATGTCAGCTTCCAGGAGAAGGCTTCGGAACTATCTTCTAAGAGGGAGACCTGTTCATTCTTTAGTAAACGGGACCTGTGGTAGGTAGGACCAAAACAGACATTTTTAAAGCTCAGCTCCAAACAAATCCATGCCATGGGTTTGGGTGGGTTTGGGTGGATTTCTGTATTTATGTGGAGCTCCTCCCTTAAGCACACATCCAACTTATAATGGGATTAGAATTATAAATGGCTTAGAGTAAGGGACTCGAATTCTGTGGCAAACTCCTTAAAATTGCAGAATTATTTCTGGAAGGCTCAGAACAGGTTTGTGGACTTAATGCGATTAGTCACTTTTGTGATGAGACACTTACTGACGGACCCTGTTTCTCCCATAATCAGACAGATTGGTGATTACATTAAAATTTTATCATTAATATTGGGTGTATCTATGAATGTTTCATGGCTTAGTTTTTCAGAGAAGGTCCCCAACCTAGCCAGTGACCTTTGCTGTTTCCTCTCTGTTGGTGGGATCTTTAAAAAGACAAAGCTTGTTTACACCAAGCTGAGCTTGGCTTTGTCACTTTGACTCCATGGGGCTGCTCTTTCTGTTCACAAAGAGGCTAATTCCTTTACTAAGCTATTTTCTGTGGTTTGCTTTCTTGCCATCATGTAGCTGTGATGACCAGGACGCAAAGTGTTCATCCATTCTATAATCATTCTTCTCTTAAAACCAATCCAAAGATGTAGTACTCAAATATCATGTTCTTGTAAATTGACCAAAAATGTTTCAATTTTATAGTACCACTTATGTAAATTAACATATATTACAAGGAGGATAATTAATCTGCTCTAGAAATATTTATCCATATGGCGTGGATGAGCAAGAACTTCTCAGTGAAATCTAATCATTCTCTTTTATTAGACAGGAGACAGATAACAGTTCTGCATTATTTTAATATGTGAGTAATTCATATTGTATATGGCATTGTTCCTTCTGGAAGAAACTTTTACAGCAGGTCAACACTTGTGACAAAATACAAAGAAAAATAGCTTTCAGATTCAGAAGGCTGTTACTGAATGTAATTCTTTCTTACAATGGACAGAATCCACTTTTTCTTTCTCCACATTGGTGCTGGATAGCATATCCTTCTGTCTGGATATCTCCACTTGGGTGTCTTACAGACCCTGAAATTCAGCACATTCAAAATAGAGACACTTATTTTTTACTTTTAACACTCCTTCTGTTTACCACCTCAGTGTGGTCACTCCATCTACAAAGGTGACTCAGCCAGAAGCTTGGGTGTTCAACGCTTCTTCCCCTTTTCAGTCTCCACATCTAAAATCCTGTCTGGTATCCCTCCTCCATGCCCAATGAAACTGTTCCTTTTCCACATCTTCATGGTCAGCCCATGGGTTCAACCTTTGCTAACTTGATATCGGGATCCTGTGTTTGGTCTCCCGGCCCCCCTTCTTGACCCCACTGGAGTCCAGCTGCTAAAGCACAGATCAGAATCTCCTTCAACATTTTTAGTCACTTCCCTTTGTCTTCATGATGAAGTCTGGCATGAAAGGCTCTACGTTTACCTGACTTCCACTTACGTCTCCACCCTTCTTGCATTTTGCCAGCCACAGTATTTCCAAGCACGAGTGCTATGTTGCATTTTCGTGGGAGCGCTTTTCATCATTGGAACTGCATTATAGGTAATTTAGCTTTCATAGCCTCTGCCCATACACATATTTAAATGCCCTGAGCAGGAAGGGGAACCACTGCCAGGGAGAACCACTGTCGGTCCTTGTACCTTGCCTGCCTGCCTTTCATTTGTACCTAGCTGCCTACCCTGGCATGGGTTTGGGGTGGCCCCCTCTATGGAGACTTCCTGAACCCCCTGCCCTCACTTTCCTCAACAGGCTTCCATAACATTGTGTATACTCTGTCCCCCAATCTCTGTCTGTCATAGTTGCCTCCAGTTGCTGCTGCTCAAAAACTGTCCGCCCCCTGAAGGCAGAGCCCAGGTCTTGTCAGCATTGCACCCTGGGTATGTGGCTCTGTGACTGACCTCTGTTTGATGGAGTATTTGACCTTTAATAACTGACAACAGTATTCTCTTGAATCTGTTAAGTGTTGATGGACATTAATATATAGGGGAAATACTGAAATGACAAAAATTAGGTATGCGTAATAAAACTAGATACACAGTAGTCATCTAGTGTTCATGCAGAAGAAAGTTAAAAGTGATTCCAGACTTATTAGCAGCTGGGAGCAATTGTCACCCTATTTTCCACCCACTACACAGTTAAATAGTCTGCTGAGTGACACTGAACAGATCAGTCTCAGTGTCCCACATATCCCTTCACAAATTACAAATAATCTAACACTGACCTCTCAGATTATCTGGAACTTTGGTACAGTGACAAAAACTTTATATATTAAAATGTCCTCTCTAAATCACATGTATTATCTAGGGGAAACACCCTTAAATTTAAGCCGGAATTAACGTTTCTTAAAGTTATGATGACATTTTAATTTTTTACATATGAAGGTATTTTTTTCAAAAAGGCATCTTTGTAGCAAAGGTAGAAAATTATTTAACCAGATACACAGCGGTGCTTGTTTTCACTTAGAAACTTTTCACCCTCATTGCTTACTTCTTTGGCATATGGAAGTAAGGGTTAACCAGTGATAGCTCAAAATGTATACATTATAGGTAATTAAGAAAAAGGAAGCTGTAATGCCAAAATAATTAGATATCTAAACCCTACTTTGTGAACACATGGTTTTGGAGGTCAAAGGGCCTAGGTAATATTTTGTCTTCTAAAACTATATTAGTCCCTTTAAAAAAAATTAAAATATCAAGTCTGGCTTTGCCACAAGTTCTGTATGCTTCCATTGAAAACCAAGACAAATGTGTCTTACCTAATCAAATTGGAATACAAATCCACAGGTAAATGTGGTGATTCTTCTTTAGTTATAAACGTATCAGACATATTTGGCAAACTTAATGTTTGTGAGGCATTAGGATGGAAATCGGAAGTAAGCTACCTTTCTCAACTGAACTTAGTATTTCGTTTAACATTGTATACAAATAGTCTTTGCCTGTCTTTCATTTTTTTTATGTCAAAGAAGACTTTGGTAAATAAAAAGATTTATTGGAGATTTACCTCCTAGAGAAAATTATGGTTACTATTTAAGCAGTCACATAGCAGTTACTTCTTGTGAAGTATTCTGTTGTAATGCTCCACTTAAGCTGGGCACAGGTGCAATGATGGTAGGATTTAAAATATATATATATATATATTCAAAGAGACAAGTGAAAAAAATACAACAAATTAGTTTAATTCAATGACTGCACAGCTTGAGACACACCTGTTACTCATTTACAAATTGTGCCTAGAGACCTCTTTTTCACCATTTGCTGATTCGGAGATGGGTGAGAGATGAACTGTAGTGGTCTCAGGTTCACATACTTAAATGTGTCCCTGTGTTTATCAGATGTGACAGTTCTACTGTGTAAATACTCACTTGTTCAAGAGTCTTAACCACTGTAAATAAGCTAAAATGACAAACCATATTATTTTAGTTGAATATGAAGTCATATTTTAAAATACCAAAGTGGCTATCCCCCTCCCCCACCGCAAGTCAGTTGCATTGTCCATTAAAACTGTTCATGTATAAATATGAAAAGTTTTGCATATTTTTGTGTGTATCATTGACAGTCTGATCTAGAGCTATTGTACATGCATGTTGTGTAGTTGTCCAACATGGAAGCCCCATTCCTGATCTGACTTAGTTCCCCTTCTACATGTAACAAAGTAAAATATACTGTCAAGAAAACTTGGTCATACAAGGGCTCCTGGGTGGCTTAGTTGGTTAAGTAGCCAACTTCAGTCAGGTCATGATCTTAAGATTTGTGAGTTCCAGTACCAGATCGGGCTCTAAGCTGAAAGTGCAGAGCCTACTTGGGATTCTTTCATTCATTTACATATATATATATACATATATATATATATACACACACATATATATATATATATACATACACATATATATATATACACACACATATATATATATACACATATATATATATACACATATATATATATATATGTATATATATATATTCTCTCTCTCCCTCTCCCTCTCTCTCTCTCTCTCTGCCTCTCCCGCACTTTCTTCCTCTCTCTCTCAAAATAAATAAACTTAAAAAAGAAAACTTGGTCATCCAAATACTGTGGCTCTCCTCATAGTCCTTTGAGGACTGTCTAGAATAAAGTATATGATGTCCTTTATTAAATCAACAACTAATTTTGAGCTCTGCCCTGTGCTAAGTGCTGTGTAGGTATTGGGTTGAAATGATGCCTAAAATCAGACATGGCTGTAGCAAATAGCACTTGTCATCTAAAGCAGGAGAGACAGGCATTAACAGCTCAGCCTCTAGGATCATATAATTACAAACTGGGTAAGTGCTTTGAAGGAAAGGAATATAATTCTATGCAAATCTGACAGAGTGGAACTGACCTGGAGGGCTGTACGGTGGAGCAGGTGGCGATGGTTAAGGAGGTCTTTCTGAGCAAGCAACCCTAGGGCTTTCAACAGAAAGACGCACAGTGGTCAGCAGACAATGGCGGGGGGAGTGGGACAGTGAGGAATCGAAGGAACAGGCAGGTGGCGCGCCCTGTGGCAGGAGCCTCTGGCTGGGCACACATGGGGGTTAGAATGGTTGAGATGAGGCTGAGGAACAACTGAGGGCCAGGTGTGCAGTGTCGGGAGCTATGGTTAAGGATGTTAATCTTCATTCTATTGTCCTGTTCCCTTATTCTACCTTGTCTTTTTTCCATCTTCTGTGGTAGAAACCTGATTATATTTGAGTTTTTGTTTTTGTTTATAAACATAGATCTTCTTAGTGCTTCTCAGAGCTGCAGAATCTTTCTAGAGGAAAAGGAATTGATTTAATAGTCTGGAGTTTGGTGGGAGAGAACCATTTGTAAAGACAGCTCATGTGTAAAACAACAGGGTTTTGTTGTTGTTTGTGTTTTCCTGCCATCATGGCAGAAGGCTAGTTCGTGGTCGTTGATCAGTGACTCCAGCTCTGTGGCTGGATCAAAGCTTGCTTCTCTGGTAGCCTTTCCCATCTTCTCCTGTGTTCTGTATCCTGGCTTCTCATTTTCTGATTTTTCCATTCTGAGCTGACATTTTCAGATCATACTCCGTCTGTGTTATTGCCTGATCCTTCCATGCCGTGTAATGCCCTGTGCATACCACCACATCCCTCCTATTTGATTAAGCCTTTTCTCAACTCTGATCCTTTTAGTCAGCTCATCTATGTAGCCATTCTTTGTGTGTGTTTTTTTTATTATCTCCACCTTCTAAAAATAAGACTGTTGGTAACCATGGTAGCTCAAGGACAGAGTTAGTAAAGGAAAAAACAAAAAACAAAAATAAGAAAACCCAAGTGCCTCCCTTTGACTACCAAACCAAAAGGGGGAGAAGAGACCTGCCAGGTAGAGTTGTGAGCCTTTTTTTTTTTTTTTTTTTTTTTTTGGTTTATTTACTTGGGGCTGGGGGAAGGGTGCAGGAAGGGGCACAGGGGAGAGGGAGAGAATCCCAAGCAGGCTCCACATTACCAGTGTGGAGTTGGATGCAGGGCTGAAACCTACAAACCACTGAGATTATGACCTGAGCCAAAATCAAGAGGGGATGCTTAATGCACTGAGTCACCCAGGTGCCCTGAGTCTTGAGTCTCCAGAAATCTTAAATTCTTCTCTAGACTTTCCACCAACATACTGACTAAAGCCCCACCTAAACTATGAAGTTCTTAGACTGACCAAGGTCAGTACCAGCTTTGTAGCACTACAAAATACTATTAAGGACTGGAATTGTTTGTTTATGGGTTTCAGAATTTCTTCCAAACAAGACCTGTGAAGATTTTATAAATATTTTAGGAATTCCAAATATATTTGACACATCATTTTCCAAAATGCTTCTTTCTACCTTAAGATTGGAGTACCGTGACCATATGACTATGTGACAATAGCAGTGCTTTATATGCACTGATTAAAGACTACATTAAAGCTAAAACATACACTTGCCGTGTTTGCTGGAGCTAATTTAACAGTGAGGGACTTTCGCTGTATTCCCAAGTAATACAGTTAAAACCTGGGGTGTCTCAGGACCTGTCTTCATTCATACTTGATATTTGCTGCTGCTTTCTACAGAAAAGAGATTGTAGGATCACTTAGAGCACTTTTTTCCCTTTAGAGAAGTTGGTATGGGAAAGCAGTCAGGAATTGCTCATCAGGCCTCTGCCTGAGATCAGGAAAATGGGGTGCACAAGTGAAGAGAGAACAAGCATTTTTTATACCTCCTAATTTTCCAAGCATTCTGATATTTTCATATTGATTTCACTTTTCTGAATATTTATATCAGGTGGGACTTATTACTACTCCTGTTTTCTAGATAAGAGAATGGATCCTTACAGAATCCCCCACGGCATAGCTAAACTCGCCCAGTGAGCAGAGCAACCAGTATTCAAACCCAGTCCTCTTCAATTCCAAAGTCCATGTTCTTCCTACACAGTCTTCTCTCCTGGACACGTGATGTGTGCCAGTTACTTTCCGGGCCATCATGGCGGCTGCAGGGAGGGATGTAGCTGTAGTTGCTAAGCCAAATCATAAAGGTAGAAAAGTAACGCAGGTAGTCAAGAGTCTTAAAATGAAGGTCACGCTGCAGCTTTCCTCAGCGCTCTCATATTTATTACCTTTCCTGCTTCTCCTTTTCCTACAAGTCCAAGTCCTTGGGGGCTGGAGTCTGTTTTCTTTCATCTTTGTATTTTTCACATTCATCTGCATGATGGGCACATACCATTCCAGAGCCTGCACAAGTGAGGACAAGAATTACAGAAAGTGCTATTATTTAGTTTCCTTAACCTGAACAGCGCTTCTCTTATCTCATGAGTACCAAAATTTTTTCCTCAAAATATCACAGTAAATGCCTTTAAGTTTTAAACCCCTGTCCATGTTGCATTTATATCCCAAGGTTATCTCAAAATTAGTCACTAGCCATCAGAAATCTGCAAGTGGGGATTTCATTTTCTGAATAACATGGGGATCGGTCTCCTAGGAACCAGGAGCAGCAAAGCCAGACGTGACTCCTTAGTTTGTGGGGATTTCTTGACCAGATTTCTCCTGAGGCTGCTTGTAACATGGCCGCCCCTTGTACATGCTCCCCTCAGGCTCTGGGGCCCGTTTCGGCTGTGCCCTTGTTCTGCCGACTACAGGGCCTGCTTGTCTCTGCTCCCTGACTGTGCCTGTTTTGAGCACCTCAGGCTCTCAACCCCCTCAGGAACGGTCTCAAGTAATTCTACCCTCTGGAAATCTCCAGATATTTGTATAATTCAGAAACTTCTCTCCTCCCAAACTCCTCCTGTGCAGTTGAAAAGTCTCTTTATTTCACCCAAAGAAACTGTCATTTAGAAAAGAGAAGGTTTTTCCTGCAGGGAGCTCCCCAGCAGGACCCTTCCTAGGAGAAATAAAGTAAACCTAGGTAGGTAATTGAGTCTGGTATTCTCTCTGTCAGCTCCCATGTCACTGCTCTAAGGACCAAAAGTCTTTCATCTTTGGAGAAGCTGGAAACATTGCAGGAGCATTCATGGGAGCCGTTAAGAACAGATGCACTGACGTCGTAGGACTTGGACAATTCCAAGGTGTTAAAATTAAGAAAATAGAGAGCAGAGCAATTTCACACCCATAAGTCTGGCCTCCAAGAGCATTAACCCCCTTTGAAGTTCTATCAAATTAGAAATTAATTATTGGAATATATTGGGTAAAACAAGTACTAGTAATGGATACTCCAATTTACTAGTAACAATATGCTATATTGATTACTGATAATTATAATAGTTTGTATTTTAGATTTCTATAGTACATTTTATCTTGGAAGGATAACGCATGGATTCTTTCACAGTTGAAAGGTGTTGTTTTTTCTAGATCATATAATACGTTCACATTTTACTTTTGTGTCAAAAAACCCAAAAAACACAGAAACAAACCAGGCTGATGTTCTCACATTACTTCAAAGTTGAGGGCATAACCTCAGTGTAAACATACATTAATATGTATGTGTAAGTGATTTATTGGCCTATGCAGTAGAGTTGTGCGCAGGTCTATACCATTGCGTTTTATTATTTTGAACATCTTCCTAGAAATTTGTTATATGACATGTAACGCATTAAAGTTAATGTGCCAGATCAGTTATTTTGCTTGTATTCCTGTATATAGGTTCTTGAAAATCTTGCTTTCCATCTGATAAAAAGTTGCACTTTTTTGCACTTGACCAAGTAAAATTGTAACACAAGCTATAACAAATGGTTCTCTTTAAAATTAGATGCTTCAAGCTAATGTCTTTGAACTACCCTGCTACGAGGGAGAGAAAGGAAAATGCTTGTGAGGGATTATATCTCCTATTTTTTCTGAAATCTGATTTTGTGCTAACATGCTTGCAAGACTTTCCCAGAAGAAAATGGTATAAGTATAATATGATTGTTCTGGATATGGAAGTTTAATGGCATGAATACTTCATAAATGAAATACAGACTTTAGAGGATAATTTTACTTTGTTATTCTTGAGGCCTTAGCAACCTTTAGAGCAGAAATGGGGGCTGTCTCTTTGAAAGGGAAATGGAAATGTCCAAGACACACTGAGAGAGAATGAAGGGTGAAGCCCCTGGGAGTTTTCTCCTATTCTAACAGTGATCATTACCCACCCCAAGCTATCCCCAGATATTTTTCTGCCTTCATCGCAGGATTTCTTCTTTGCCATGTTGAAGAGAAAACTTTGTCTTGCCTTTTCCTCGTAATGAAAAGTTTTAATGCGCTGTTTTTGAAAGCTCATCCCAGAAACTTTGATAAATCTTACTTTAAAGGATATTTTCTAGCCCTTCTCTTAAAACTTGCATCATGTCAGCATTTTAGACTAAATATTTTTTTAAAGGAAGATTGAAGATAACACCCAAAAAACATTAGGATTTAAAGTAACTTTCAGTTCATAACTCTCTTTATCCCACGTTCGTCTCACAGTGATCCTCCCTCCTTTTGTCCATCTCTGACCATCCTCTCTCTTTTTGTCATATTTTGCTGTCCATGAAGGTCTCTCTCTCTCTCTAGTTTCTTCTCTTGCCTAGGCTTTAGTGTTGTCATTTATGGAGCAGATTAAAACCGCAATGTCGCAAGCCATCCGCCTTTTTCAGGTAGGTGGCGTGTTGCTTGTGCAGCAAGGCTAGAGCAGTGCTGCCATGGCTGCTGGTAACAGTCGTTAGCGTGTGAGGCGCACCGTCCGCCCGACATTTGTCTGGGTCCTACGTGCTGTGCCGTTGTGGGTGTCAACGCGATCACCGTCATTTACACTTCAGCGGTTTGAGGAGGAAAGTAGTGTAAGGTTACTGGAAAGTAGTGTAAGACTCCCTCTGCCTGTTGGAGTTGGTCCTTGAGCCCAGAAACGGTCTCTGAGGGCTGCACTGGTTAGCCCTGTGGGCAAGGGCTCCGGGGCTGGTTCTGATTTTTTTTTAACCTGACTTTTTTTCTCCCCTCACGCATTTTTACATGAAACTATTTAGAACAATGTTCTGTTTGTGTTGTTAATTTCATTGAGGCTGTTATCTTTGTAAAGCTATGCAGAGCAATTCCTTTGGTTTTGTTGAAAGGATAGAATACTTTGTCTTAAAAGGCAGTGTAATTTGTCAGGTAAATGTTATCTTCTTGCCCCAGAAACTCATGCTATGATTTCATTAATTGGCAGAGCTATATTGCCTTGGAGATGCTGCTAACCTTTGGTTTTTATTTGATATCAGATTGAAATTTCAAATATGTTTGAAGTATGGCAACAACAGTAATGATAAGCAGATTTTATAAATGCTATTGATCACCCAACTTAAACTAATTAAATGTAAAGGAAAATTTTTAAATAATATACTCATATATTTTTAAAATTAATTTAATCTCTATAGATTATTAAAATTCAAGAGAAACAATGTTTACAATAAAATATGGAAATCCTAGAAAACTTGGATTTTGTTTTACAATGAATTATTTTAAAATTTGGGCTTTTGGGATAACAGGGCTTTTGTGCTCAATTTTATTTACATAGGTAAATCTCTTATGAATCAACTTTTTAAATTAGTATAATCTTTTGTACTTAGAATTAGTTTAAAATCTTGAGGTGTCTGAGAAGTCTGTCCTTGGTCTTTGCAGCATCCCTGTAATAGTTAAAATCAGAAAGAACGTTGCGGTCTGTCAGTGATAGAATAAATTATGGCACAACCACACAAGAGGAATGCGTTACAGCCTTAAAAATTGTGTAAAATCCGTGTACTCCTAGGTGAAGATGATCAATATGTAGTGTTACAGAAAAGCACAAGTTATAGAGCAATTTGAATATCCCATTTATTTAAGAGAAGTAAATGTGTTTTAGGTACACACATACACAGACATAGGAACATATAGAAGCCTGGATTTGTAAGATACAAATTCCTACCATCATGGAGTTTTTAATGAACACTCTTCATAGATTGGTTCACTCTTAGAGTTTCTACCATCTACCTTGATGTCAATAATTCTCAAATCTGTATCTTTATTTGAAGCCTTTTAACTAAAGTCCAGACCTGAGTTTTCAGCAGCTTATGTGGAATCAGACACTGGCAGTTTGCAGATCAGTTCCTTCACCTCTTACAGTTTTGATAATGGTAAAGGATGCCACCAGCCATCCACGTTTCTGTGAAAATGTAGTTTCCTTCTTCCCTTTTTCTTTGGCTTATGTCCATCAGTAATTGATAACAGATACAGTTGGGCCCTGGGAAATGACATAGAAATGCTGAACTTTTTAAAAAATCCAAAGCTGCCCTTCCAAAAGTGTCTTCTTCTTAGAGCTTTCCATGAAACTATCTTGATTGCTCATAGTAATCAGAAATGCTGTGTTTAAAATAATTCGTTCAGCACTCAATATTATTCAAATGCCTTCAGTGTTCTATTTAATTTTTATATAATAGGCTCTTAGTGATTCTTTTCAAACTCCTCAATTTTAAATTCTTCGCCTAAAAAGAGGTATATTCATCATGGTGAAGTCTCGCATTTACTTTGTATATCTTACAAGTCCTATTAATGCACCTGTTTTACATATACATCTATTTTCAAAGAGTTTAGCGTATTACTGCTGGTCATTGTGAGCAGGACACTGACTGATAGAAATATACCTGCAGGTAGAGGCGAGGATACAGCTTTTTTTATGTAACTAAAGCAAATTGAAGCTAACCCACATGTCCCTGCGTGAGCAGGGACACAGTTGTGTGCCCTCAGTCAACCAGGCAAGTTTCCCTGGCCTCCAGGCCCCAGGAGGCACACAGCTGTGGATGGTATTGTCTGACAGCCCTAAGGATACACACACTCAGGCCTTTCTGACCAACTCACTGCATCCCGTTCCCAAGTATCACTACTTGGTCCTTCCTAAAGAGCTTGTAAAGAATGTTCATCTGACTTATCACCAAATAAGAATAATTAAAAATCACTCCAAGTGATCTTGTTTGTTATTAGGTGAATCCAATCCTGTAGGAATTGTGGGGGCAAATGTCCCATAAGACAACAGAAAGAGACCTCATACCCATATGAAATTGATTACAGAAGTTTGGGAAAATTTTTTGCTTCATAAGTGAATATTTAGATCAATGCTACCAAATATCTGATGCTTGAATATTTAAGTTATGAGTCTAAACTTTATTGAGGTAAATAATCATGGATAAACATAACATCTTAATCTTAAAATGCCTAAGTTATGAAAATAAAAGTCTATAGTTGGATTGTTAATATTTTTCATGCTGCAGTTTTAAAGATTATGCATAAATTTTAAAAGACTGTCACTTAGGGCATTTGGGTGACTCAGTCAGTTAAGACTCGAACTGTTGATCTCACAGGTCATGGGTTCAAACTCTGCATTAGGCTCTGCCCTGACCGTGTAGAGCCTGCTTAGGATTCTCTCTCCCCTCTCTCTACCTGTATCTTGTGCCCGCACATGTGCTCTTTCTCACAAAATACATACATAACCTTAAAAAAAAAAAAAGACTCTAATTTCTTCCCCTGTAGTTAGATCCTGATTTCATGTTTTCTATTAGAAAATTAGTGATGTTTTGTAATTATAGGTCATTGTTAATTGATTATTTTCATAACTCAACATTTGTAATAGAATTCATGGTAATTGGGTAATGAAAACATCATTAAACAAAAGATTCACTGGATTGGAAGTGAGGCAAAACTATTACTTGTAAAAAGAGTTTATAACTTTCTTGTATACCAGCAATTATCAGACAACATAAAGGATACAGATTCCTTAGAATTCCAAAATATAAAATATTATGAAAGTGGGGTGCCTGTTGGCTCAGTTGGTTAGGTATCCAACTCTTGGTTTTGGCTCAGGTCATGATCTCACAGTTTGTGGGTTCGAGCCCCACATCAGGCTCTGTGCCAGCAGTGCAGAGCCTGCCTGGGATTCTTTCTCTCTACCTCTGTCTGTCCTCCTCGCCCATGTGCTGCTCACTCCTTCAAAATAAATAAACTTAAAAAAAATTATTTTTAATCTAAAAACTATGAAATGACTTTAACACAGAATTTATAGGACCTATATGAAAGGAGGAAAAAGTTTAAGACTAGATTTTAAGAAATGGAGAGAACTCCCTTTTTATTGACTAGAAATATAATGAGTTACAAATAATATCTAGTTCCTTCTTGTATTAACTGGTATCCTAATATTTAAGAAAACCACAACAGTTCACACAGTATAGCCCAGCTCAGGAGATCTATCCTGAGGACAAAGTTCAAAATCAACCCCAGTTTATTTAATAATACCATAACTACATTTGATTTCTAAACCAAATGAGATTGGATAGATGAGAGATTAAGGAAAAATACCATTTAATATCACTGTTGTGATACTATTTTAGACAACTTGAAGATTTAAAGGGTGAAAACATGGTAGAAATAAAGGTTAATATTTATATAATCTTTGACTAAGTAAAGACTCTTTAGGCTTTTAGTCAAAATACAACACTATAAATCAAATTGCTTGAACTTGACTATCTATATTTTAAAACTATACAGTAAAAAAAAAGCCCTGAAAGAGTTAAATAGAAAATAACCAGCTGTGGCAATAGTTGCCATATATATATATATATATATCAGAAAAAGCAAATGCCTTTATCTTAGTTCTTTTTTTAAAATCAAATGAATGTCTAGTAGATAGCCTAATGTAATAGATAAATGGACAATGATAATAAAAAAAATCATAAAAGAAATTTAGATGACTAATAAACAGAAAGTGCTTGATCTCAGAAGAAATTTTTAAAAGTGCTGTTTAGAAAGCCTGCTCAATTCTGTGTGATTGGATTTATTATGTATATTTATGAGTTTACGTGTCTTTCTCCCCTACCAGTCTGAGCTCATCTAGAACAGGATCTGTTTTCCTGATGTCTTTTTTTTTTTTTTAATGCCTACCCTTTCCCAGTGCCAGCCCCACAGCTGAATGGTACAAGGATGGAGGGATGGACAGATGTAATAATTTTTAAAATTACATATGCCCTCTTCTTCAGTGCTGCTCATAGATAAGGAATGTGGATTGAGGCTTCTTTTAAGTTTTATCTTCTATCATCATGTATGGATTATATGTTCAAAATAACAATTTTGAATTAAGAGATTTGAATGATTTTTGATAACTGTTGCAGTGTTGATGACTTTCAATGTACTTTGAAACAAATATGCTGATACTCTTTGAGAATCCTTTTAGGCCACATTTTAAACCTAGTTCTCCAGATGCTCTAAGATGCATGCGAAGTATCCAGCTGTTAATAACACAGGCAAGGTGTTCTATATTACAGTATAACGCACATAATATATATTACAGTATATAATAAAATTATAATCTATTATAGTATGTTCCAAGAGAATGGGGGCTTCGGTTGACACCGGAGCGCTGTCTGAAATTGTACTCAGTATGGTTTTTGAGAGAATAAGGGCCCCAGATTGTTCTGTGTACTTTTCTGTTTCCACGTTACATCACACCTGGCCTTTTATCTCCTTCATAGCCATCATTTTAAGTAGCAGCAAAATATTCCACTGTGTGCCACATAATTTACATAACCTTCCCTAAATATTAGATATTTAAGTTGCTTGCTTTTGCTCTTATACACGGTGCTGTAGTGACCATGTTCCTGCTAATCGTCTTTTCAGTACTCATGATTATATTGCTAGGGAAAATTCCTAGAAATAGCTTTACTAGATGACTAGACATGTACATATATTTTGGCTCCTCATGTGAATTTCCAGTATACTTATTAGCAAATACATAATTAACATCAGTTCCTTCTGTTGGTATGTGAACTGCCCTGTGTTTCCATAGCCAGGAAGTCCTGCTGACCCTGTAAAGATTCTTTGTAGATATTTTATCCTTTTGAAGATTTACATTGGAAGTCTGAATCCTCATAAATAATACATTCATGGAAGGAGGAAAAGGCAATGTATTTTGAGTCAAAGCAAATTGACAGCAAGGGTAATGTAGTCTTTTATCACAGAATACAGAGAAAATAGTAGGAAGATCATAACCGGTGTTAATTCCTGAAAGTGTTTAAACATGCCAGTTAAATAGAAAACAAGGAAACATCTTGGTGAATATTGAAAATATTTGCCTATTCTTTCCTCCTCCCACTACCCTTTGGAGGGGGGAGTGGGGAGTAGAAAGGACGACTTTGGTTTTTAACTCATTTACTATAGAATTCATAAGCATTTTCTAACTACATATATCTTTTAATGTTTACTTCTTATAAGAGAAAATCTCAGGTCACCTGGGTGGCTCAGTTGGTTGAACGTCTGACTTCAGCTCAGGGCCTGATCTTACTGTTGGTGAGTTTGAACCCCTCATCTGTCTCTGTGCTGACAGCTGGGATCCTGGAGATTGCTTTGGATTCTGTGTCTCCCTCTCTCTCTGCCCCTCTCCCACTGGTGATCGATCGATTGATCTCTCTCTCTCTCTCTCTCTCTCTCTCAAAAACAAACACTAAAAAATGAAAAAAAAATTATCAGGGGATGCCAGTTTGTTTGTGTTCTGGAATATCGGGAGTTATGAGGACTATTAAGTGCCACTATACATTTATACACCCCTTTAAAATTGCACATTTTTGTCAAATATCATAAAAGCATAGTCCTCTGCTATTGCAGTTAGGATCTGCCAGTGTCCTTGTGCCTTTGCTTATCTCTGCCTGAAAACCTATTATTTAATGTTCAGTTATTTCACAGGAGCTGGCCGTTAATAGTCCATGCCCTTGAATCAGGTGGTCCAGAGCTTGTTAGGTAGATACATTCTTATGGAGTGCCTTACCAGGGTCTGTGATCTTCCTATTTCCTGCTTTCATTGGCTTAGGTTTTGAATGGATATCCTGAATTGCTTTCCAAGTTCTAGAATACTAGTGGCTTCCTATAAACCTTAGCTCTTTGTTTTCTAATAAATTCCTAGGTATACTTGCAATATGTTGATGAGATTTCTCATGTGACTTCTCCAAGCATGTTTTGTTTATTATCATTCCTGGCATAGTGTTCACTAATTTTATACAAGTATAATGGTAGAAAAGTAATCATGGCCTTCAGATTGTAAAAGATAAGCACTTCATATTCAAAGGCCATGGTTACTATTAAATCTTTTACATCACCAAATAGGATACCAAAAGTAGACAAAAAGATAAAGGGAAATTGTCAAAGTCCCTAGGTTAGTGGGAGATTATAATATTTCTACCTTTATTCATATAAAGGACACCAAAAAATCATTAATGAAAAAATAGATTTACACAGTTAACAAGCTTGGTATAATGGCCAAATATACAACATTGTACCCACAGTGGAAAATACTTTGCATTTTGCATGGAAGAGTTAAACACACAAACACATATATACCTACATATTTTGGAATATATAAAAGCTAGTTTCAATTATTTCAAAAGATTAATATCCTACAAGTTCTATTGTAGAACGTAATGCAATAAGCATAGGGCTGTTCAGGGAAAGGAAAACTACAAACACCTATAAACAGCTGAATAATAAAAATAATGTCAGTTTGGGGATGCTATACTGAAAGTAATTAAGGGTAGTTTATAGACTGAAATGTTTACAGGCTAAGCTTGAATGCTTAGAGTAACAGAAAGGCTTAAAATTAACAAACCATGCATTCAAGTTAAAAATGTAGAACAACTAACACTAATAAATTAAGATAAAATACAGAAGAAAAGGGATTTAATGAAATAGAAAACAAGCATGTAGTGAGGAAGATCATCAAAGTCCAGCAGTGGGTAATTTGAAAAGAATAAGACAAATGTCAACCTTAAAAATGGAAAAAAAAATAAAAAACCCAATAAGATGAGGAGTGAGAAAAGATACATAACTACAGATACCATAGATGCAAACATAAGAGGAGTTTTACAACTTGGTGCAAATACCTTAAATTTACTTAAGTTTATTGATTTTGGGGGTGTGGGGCCTGCACGGGGGAGGGATGGGGGAGGGGTGGGCAGAATCCCAAGTAGACTCCATGCCCAGCACAGAGCCTGACTTGGAGCTTGATCCTGCTACCATGAGATCAAGATCTGAGCCAAAATCAAGTCGGCTACTTAACCAGCTGAGCCACCCAAATGCCCTTACACAAAAACTTTTGAAAAATATGGATGAAATAACTTTTTCAAATAATATATCAAAATTGGCTTAAATAGAAAACTGGAGTAGTTTTATAACTATAACCTGTGAAGAAATAGAATCAGCATCAATATCTTCCCACTAGATATTCTAGTATAGAAACACTGGACCCAAACAGCTTAATGGATAAATTCCAAGAACAGATAATTCTCATTTTTCACAAACTCTTCCAAATAATAAAAATGTGGCAATTTTCAACTCCTTCATTAAAACTAGCATAACAAACACAGACAGGAAAATAGATGAATGTAAATCTATAGTCTGGTCTCATTGATGAAAATAATACAAAATGCTAAACTACAGCATCCTGAATCTCTGGGTTTGTTTTTTTTTTTTAAAGATAGGAAATTAGGTTTATCTCTGAAAAGCAGGAAAATGGATCCATATAAACCACTGCAATTACTGATCATTTCAGTAAGTACAGGCAAAAGTTTAATAGAACATTCATTTCTGGACTACAGATAGGTAAGACCTATACCATATATATATATATATATATATATATATATATATATATATATATATATATACACACACACACACACACAGATATACATATACACACATATCTGATATATGATATATATCTATATTACCATCCATAAAACATATTGCATCTAGGATAGAAAATCCAGAAATGAATTCTATACAAGATCCATAGGAGGTGGGCCCCTGGGTGGCTCAGACAGTTAAGCCTCTGACTTCAGCTCAGGTCACGATCTCCCAAATTGTGAGTTCGAGCCCCACATTGGGCTTTCTCTTATCAGCCCAGAGATCACATCAGATCCTCTGTCCTCCTCTCCCTCTGTCCCTCTGTCCCCTCCCCTCATTCTCAAATAAATAAACTTCAAAAAAAATCCATAGGAGGATATATAAAATCTAGGATATAACTAATGTCCATGATGTATATCTATGTCTGATATGTGTATAAAAGGCCTATATTCTGATTTATTTCTGGGTATATGATGAACTAGAAACAGAAGAGAATTTACTTTACCCATCAAAGACCAATTACAAGACATCTGGAGCAATGCTTTAGATACTCCCTTTAAAAAGAAATCCAAAGACAGTTATTAATATAGAATCCAGAATCCTAGCTACTCTGGTGGCATGTAGTTGGGATGAGAGGAAGATGTGACCAGGGCAGGGCATAAAGAGGACTTTTCTGATATACTGGTATACTCTCCATCGTAACCTGGGTGGTGGGAATGCTGATTTTTATTCTTTAAACTGCATCTCATTTTTAGACACTTGATGTCTAATTTACAGAGTAACTGTTTTTTAGTAGATGAGAGAGGTCTATTGAATAAAGATTGAAGATGTATGGGTGGAATAATTTTCCCTTCTTGTAGGTTCTTTGGCTGGTCTAATGTCAACATAAAACAGATTAACAAAAACTAGGTTGCCTGGGTGACTCAGTAAGGTAACTGTCTGACTTAATGATTTCAGCTTAGGTCTTAATCTCATGGTCATGGGATCAAGCTCCAAGTTAGACTCTGTGCTGGGCATGGAATCGACTCAGGATTCTCTCTATCTCTCTTTCTTTCCCTTTGCCCCTCCCCTACTCTCAAACATAAAAAAAAAAAAATCCAGAAAAACAAATTAAATTTATATGTATATGAAATATGAGGCTCAAAAGAAGTGATCTCTTAGACAAACAATAAGTTGGTGAAAACCTGACAGTCAAGGAAGTTTGGGTTTGGGAATAGTAAATTAGTAAGGAAGTAATAAGGTTTGTTCATACAACCTCCTTGGCCCTAACTGCTATCTCTAGTAATAAGGAAGTCTTCTGCCTTCCAGTTCGGATGGTGGGGGAAGGTACCTTTCACATAGGAGATTTATTTTCTGCTTTGAGGGGGACAAAGGAAGAGTCAGTTTCCTTGTTACACCTGTTTTTTAATTAACTTTAATTCAAGGTAATATGCCAAAATAGCATATATTGGAGTGTCCTGTCCTGAACCCCATCAAAGAATAGTTGTTGAAGATCTCAGCTTATGAAGGATCTGAGGTGCAAGGCAGTTTCGGGGAGGTTCATGGGAACATGAGTGAGCATGGTTCTTTACATATGCATTGTTGTTTATTTGTCTTATTCTAGCAGCGGAAATGGCAGTGCTTTTCCCTTCGTGTATCATCCTTGGGCAGGGGCCATGCTGGTCTTCTCTATACATGCTGCCCGAGAGAGCACGGGTTTCCCTTCTTGTAAAGTGGCAGAGAGATGGGGCTAAAAGATGAAATTCATGAAGTCTTCCAGTGCTGGGTCATGTGGGCATCTGTATTTTTCTCTTTGGAGAATTGGATGTTGCAGTCGATGAAAGATTACATACCATCATAGAAAACAGTATAAGTACTTTCAAAGGATTTTGACATGAGAGGGAAGAAAAGAAAAGATTTTTATGAAGAGAATTAGTTTAAAAGATGAGCAAATGCTGCATCAAACTGTTAGGCGGTGTCTGCCTGGTTACTACAGATCTTTGATTTCAACTGTAAGAAAATGTCTCCAAGTGTTAGTTGTCTAAATTTAACCACATGACACCAAGACCATTATGTCATGGGAAATTACTCCAGAGTTGTCATCTGAGTTCAAGTTCAAGCCTTAAGATCCTACACACTAAATTGAGAATTTTTCTCTATTCCCTTATTTTGATTCTGAATCTATTTTTATTGTTAGTCTTTATTTAGCTCTACTTCACCTCAGGCCATCTTAATACTATGAAATGGCGAAAAAAGGTTCTTTGCTAACCCCTTTCTAGAAGTCTAAAATAAAAATTAAGCTGCCTTTGCATTCTAATTGAATCTCTCTTTTCCCTCTGGCATATGACTTTAATTTCAGAGGAACAAATTGTAGCTAGATACTAGTTTCTGCGGTCACGGAGACGGCCGCTGCCTTACTGTACACATATGACAGTATAATCGCTGTTGTGGTAGGGAAGGAAGACATCACAGTTATTCCATTTTTATTAGACTTTTCTCCATTTTTTATTTCCCAAGCTTTCTGAATATGACTTATAAAATTAAAGTTTAGATAATGCCTTGAAAATGGTAAATTTGTTTTTTTTAACATAAGATGAGAAAGTCCGTACTTTTAACATGGTGATTTATTTGTAGCAGGAATCCTTATTGTGTTAAATCTCACTTTAGTGTGTTTTTCTCAATGGCATTTTCGTCATGCTGGGCTGCATCTCATGCCTGTGATCTCAGAGTTATGAGCAAGAGTGATAAGATTTTTTAATATCAGGTGCATGCCAGTTGACTTTGTAAGCACACTAGGATGAATTGGTGTGTGGTAAAGCTGAGATGCTATTAATTAAAAGATAAGCCAAGAAAAATGTTATTTTGTTATGATGATTTGAAAAGCCAGATGTCGACAGACTTACTCCGTTCCTAGGAGAGTATATTTGGAAATTAACTGCAAAATACTCATATTTTTATAATGCTTCCTTATTTCCTTTTGACAGGAGCTCTTAAAAATCATCAGGTAATAGATTTGAAGTAATTACTTCCACTTTTTAAAATATAAAATATTTAGTAAAGAGTTCCCAAAAAGTTATGGGATAGTCTTTAGCGTGCAAAAAAAAAAAATAGTTTTCTGTGAAACTACCTCTTATATAAGCACATTTTTAGCAGTTTCCTCCAGGCATCTGTAAAAATGGGGCTATAATTTGTATTTGAATATAAAATAATATATTTTAGTAGCTACATACATAATACTTTACCTTAAATTCTGTCGCACATTGTGTTGTATACTCTAATGCGGTACTTTTTGGAGCAGCTTTGCAATTATTATAAGCTGCTAAGCTGTAAAACTTGCTGTTACTTTTCTCCTTGACTCTGCCATCTGTCAGAAACAAAAGCAAAGATAAAAATCTCATTGAGCCACAAAAGATTCTGTATTGCTTACTGGGCCTTCTAAGGAGATACATCTGTCTAGAAAAAAAAAAAATAATGCTTCATTTTAAAGAAAATCTTTGTTCCTTAATTGCAGATGGGGAACTCAAGGTGATTTCACCACCACCCATCCTCGGCCTGTGGTCAAAGTGAAACTCTTCACAGAGAGCACTGGGGTCCTGGCCCTTGAAGATAAAGAACTGGGAAGGGTGAGTTGTGATCAGCCCTGTGTGTTTGAGGTCACACAATTTTTACTTGTGATTCACAGTTAAGGTGTACCAATATGTAGTGTGTGAACTTTCTGTTCGTAATCTACATAAGGTAATTTATTTGTAATTTTTCTTTGTCCCGGATTATAGCTTTAATCTATTAAAGGTAATTGTCAATAACAGAAAGTACTGTAGTAGGCTTTGGGTATATAAAGGTTTCATATAAGATCAGAGTCAGGGACCCATTTTTTTATACATGCATTGCTCACTGGGTATTTATGGCACAAGGCAACTTGTTCTATTGGGTGAAAGGTAATTGTCATTTAAACATTGCTGTCCATGGGTTAAAAGCAGCATCTTGATATTTAAAATCCATCTGTTTAGGTCCATTATAATTAGACTAATTACAGAATATCTAAGGGTGTTTCTCTCTTATCCTTTCCTGTTTTCCCTTGTGAGAAGGTCTTTTTCACAGATCTTTTAACTCTGGATTTTTTTTTTTTTTTGCTATACTCACTTCATACTTAGAATATGTCTATCCCCTAATTCCAGGGATCTTTCCATGGATCTTTCCACCTGTTTCTGGCAGTGCATTAAGTTAAGGGTAGATATGTGATCTTAACACCTCTCTGTGTCTCATTTTTAAAGTAGATGGGCTCCAATAAGTAGGCCATAAAGTTATTTTCCCTAAGGTCAATTTCTCTTACCTAGACCTGAAGACTAAAGTCATAGGTATTGTCCAGAGATTAAAGCCTTCAGAAATCTTACAAGAAATTTTCTGGTAATGATGGACAGCTTCTGTGGATGGTAGATGTTGAAGGGTACTAGGATCATTGGGTATATTGAAAAATTTTTCCCCAAAGTTGGGCTTTTGACTCATTTCAAACCTTTATCCTCTTGTGTGTCCTTTACCTGATGAGAGTTTTCCATTTCTAGGGGTTTTGTTAATCTGTACCCACACTCGAGAAATTGAGAACCTACATTCATATTCCAGGTTTCCTCTTCTGTGTCCTTGTGGTGTGGATCTGTTAAGACCAAAGAGCTAAGCCGCACATTCGTTCACTCATGTGCTTTCATGTTTGTGCACTTGCTCACTCAGCAAAGGCAGACAGGTAGCATGACCCTACAGAAGTGCTCTGGAGCCTGCGTATGAGCTGGTGGATTTATGAGGCAGGGTTTTGATAAGCTATTCTTAATTTTATCGTATTTCCTTAGTATGACAATTTTTCACATTCAGATAGCAGCCATTTTAAGTCTAATGCTGCAGTGTAATTCTTGACATATTTTTAATTAATTTCTTAACTGACCATATACATTTTTAAGCAGGTTTTAAGTTGGGTATGTAAGTGGTATGCTTCCCAGTCTGCCGTGTATCTGAGAAAGGCCTCGTGCTCCTTTGCTCCCTTCATACAAGACAGTTTTTCTTTCCATACAAGAGTTTCTCACCCTCCGCGCTATTGGTATTTTGAACATGAAAGTGCTTTGCTGTTAGGAGCTTTTCTGTACGCTTTGTATTTAGCAGCATCCCTGGCCTCTGGTCAGATGCTGGTAGTTGGCCCGGCCTTAAGTCAAGACGGTCAAACATGTCTCTAGACTTTGCTAAATGTCCCCTGGGAGGTGTGCCAAATCACCCCTCTTTAGAGAGCCTTCAGACTCCCCTAATGATCTGAGTAGGTTCCATGTTTATAAATATTTATGTGTCAATAACTTCCAATTTAAAGTTTTTCTTTCTTGGAGCTTCAGATTTGTATATCCAACCTGTATATTTAGTATTTCTAAGTTGCATTTAACAGTGATCTCCAATTAAATATTTCTAAAATAGAGCTTATGATTAGCACCCCCATAAAGTTTTCCATTGAGGCTGTTTTTAAGTTAGTGACCCTGACATCTACTTTGTTTCTCTTCCTTTACCTTAATACTTCGTCTGTGTGCAAGTTCTGTCAGCTTTCCCTAAATTTATTCTGAATGTGTCCACATCTTAATTCCTCCTCTACCCTAATTCAGGACACCATCCTTCCTTGCTGCTAATAGTCTCCGTACTACTTTCCCATTTGTCATGTTGTCCCCTCGGATTAGCTTTCACACCTCAGCCATTATGATCTATTTAAAATTCAAAACAAATCACATCACTCTGCCCTTAAAAATCTTCCAGTGTCTTCTTATTTCTTTGGAATAAAAATCAGACTCCTCAGGGTGCCTGGGTGGCTCAGTCAGTTAAGTGTCCAACTTCGACTCAGGTCATTATCTCAGGGTTCATGAGTTCAAGCCCCATGTCGGGCTCTGTTCTGACAGCTCAGAGCCTGGAACCTGCTTCGGATTCTGCATCTCACTCCTCCTCTGCCCCTCCCCTGCTCACGCTCTCTCTCTGTCAAAAATAAACATTACAAAAATTTACTAAAATTCAGACTCCACACCATAGTGTAGCATGCCCAAGAGTGGTTCCCAAGGTGGGACCCTGGATCTGTGACAGCAGTACCTGGATGACTGTTAGAAATGCAGATTCTCGGGCCTCACACTAGACCTGCTGGTCCAGAAACTCTGAAGGTGGGATGCCGCAGTGTTTTAGAGGGGCCTCTTGGTAATCTGGGGACACACTAACATGGAAGAATCCTGCTCTCCATGAACTGATCTCTAAGTCTCCTGTTAGAACCATCTTGCTTACTGACCTCTTTCCTTCGTACGTGACTTTCTTCCTTTCCTCAAACACACCCGATTCATTTCTTCTTTAAACTTTGGGTCTTTAGATGTGTTGAAGTTTGAGCCTGTGCATGTACCCATTAGTAGAAACTGGTGATTAGGGCACCTGGGTAGCTCAGTTGGTTGAGTGTCCAACTCTTGATTTCAGCTCAGGTCATGATCCCAGGGTGGATCAAGCCCGGTGTTGGGCTCTGTGCTGAGTGTGGAGCCTGCATAAGATATTCATATTCTCTCTCGCTCGCTCGCTCCCTCCCTCCCTCCCCCTCACACTGTCTCTCACTCTCTAAAATAAAAGAGTAACTGATGGTCATCTCTGAGTGTTAGAGCTACTAGTAATGCTTGCTATATATTTATCTACTTTTATACTGGGAAGCAGGAACACTTGTCTTTTGGTTGGTTGAGGATGATTCCAAGAAGGAATGTTCTGAGCATTTCTCAGGAGCTAGCAGTATGCATACAGTGTCACTAACAGTGATACAAATAGTGTCACTTGCTGGTTGAGAACTAGTAAGTCCTAAGGATAAGAGAAAATCTGCTCTAGCATATAGTTTTGTAAAATGATAGTTCAAATTTAAGTAGGCTTTAGGCAGCTGAAGGTTATGTTCTTTGGGATGTACTTGGCATGCAGATTTTGTTTGTAGATGGCAGGTGCAAGTACCTATTTATAGAAATGGAGGTGGCATATGGAGATTTCTCATCTGAATTGGTGGCCAAGCCTCTATCAGATGCCTTAGGGAATACCTGGAGGCAGAACAGGGAATTTTTCATATTATGGGCTTGTCCTAGTGAGCAAGCAGTTGACTAGTCAGGCACCCAGAAGTATATATTTCACCAGTGATGCTCTGATAGTACTTTATGACAGCTACACTTTTGGTGAGCACCGTATAATGTAGAGACGTGTCAAATCACTGTGTTTGTACACCTAAAACTAATGTAATATTATGTGTCAGCTCTGCCTAAATAAAAATATTTAAGATGATTTCTGTCCTGGAAACTTTTAAAGCAAGGCTTACTTAACACAGCCACCTAAAAATCTAAATTACTTTCAGGACATCTATTTGTGAACAACGGAGTTTCCATTGAGTCCTTCAGAATGAATATTTGAACTCCTTGGTAACTTTTTAACTTGCTGAATGGTGTTCCTTAGTACAAAATGAATATTTGAGGTTTCCACCCAAGTAATGTTTTAGTTTTAGAAGTGTTGCTATCAAGGCATTCTCACAGTTGTTAGAAAAAGAGCCTACTTCGTGTCTGCTCATGCACTGAGTTCATGATACCACACCATCAGTATACACAGGACCCTGGTTCTTCTGCCCCCATGAGGCTGGAGACTCCTCCAAATCAGAGAAGCTGCCTTCCTTTCCAGTGGAGCCAGTGCCTCTTCTAATTTGATTAACTATTTTAAGATAGCAAAAGACTAACAGTTTGCTTACCTCTTAGATAGACATTTTGAGAGTAGTTATATTTTTGAAATTAAGGTTTCATGTATTTTTCTCACTTTTTTCTATTTGACTATCTTGTAGTTAACATTTCTCAACATGGAGATATTCATACCTAATAATTCAAAATGACAGTCATGTTTGTTTTATGAATACAAATACTATAAGGAAACAGCAGCTGGTGGTTAATTTCAGATGCATTTTAAATATTAAGATAAATTAGAATTGCTGAAATGATGACTTCATTACATTGAACTGTTGTTATCTTTCAGGCAGCTTGTAATGTCTTAATTTAGCAACCAAAAATTGCTTATATATTTGCCTTTTTTATTGAGTTGTTTCTCTTGTTTGCTGTATGAAGCATCAAACGAGATCTATCTGAAGAGTGATCAGAATATGCACAATGTTTACTTGTTTTTGAAACTTGACGAGAGAGAAGTAAGTGACTGAGTGGTATGTTAAGGTAGAGACCGAAATACGGTGTTAAGAGTTCTAATTAACTGGTCAGTCTAATATTTTCTTTCTTGCCCCTCTTGTTTTTCCAGAGTATTTCCTTTTTAGGTTTTCTCATTTGTGTGGCTTTGGTCGAATTAAATTTTCTAACTTCTCTGTTAATGCTGAAACTTCCAGCAGCTACATTAATTATTAATGCCAAATACCATATTTAATTGGAAATCTCATATGTAACTGGTTAGAACCCATAGACTTAAATTTTTTTTAATGTTTTTTATTTCTTTTTGAGAGACAGAGACACCACAAGCAAGGGAGAGTCAGAGAGAGAGGGAGACACAGAATCCAAAGCAGGCTCCAGGCTCTGAGCTAGCTGTCAGCACAAAGCCCAATGCGGGGCTTGAACCCACAAACCATGGGATCATGACCTGAGCTGAAGCCAGAAGCTGGATGCTTAACTGACTGAGCCACCCAGGTGCCCCTAGAACCCATAGACTTAAAAAAACACTTTTTTTAATGTTTATTCATTTATGAGAGAGAGAGAGAGCGCGCGCGCACGTGCGCAAGCAGGGGAGGGGCAGAGAGAGAGGGAGACACAGACTTCAAAGCAGCTCCAGGCTCTGAGCTGTCAGCACAGAGCCCAACACGGGGCTCGAACCCCATAGACCGTGAGATCATGACCTGAACTGAAGTTGGCCGCTTGACCACCTGAGCCAGCCAAGTGCCCTTAGAACTCAGAGATTTTAAACATTTGTCTAATTGCCTAGTTTACTAAACACAGTTGTCACAGAACTTCTCATTTCAGCATACAACGTAAGTTAGGAGTAGACTGCACATGGTTTGAATAACCATCCTAAGTTTTCAAAAATAAATATACAGTTAAATTCATAAAAATCACTTTAGGCCTTGCCTTCACTCAGTCAAAATTTATATTTGAAGATTAAAAAAAAGTTTTCAGCATTATATGAATTTGATTCATCCACATAGGAATCAAGCATTAGAGAAGCTGCTAGCAAAATCATAATATGTATTTTTCTTCACTTTGAAAGTGAAATTTAATATCCAGTTTTATTGCTATCGCCAGACTGGATGGCTGCTACCGTGGCCGGCAAATTAACGCCACCTACTGCAAAATGGAATGGAGACTCATTTGCATTTCATATGCCTAATTCAACTCACCCTATACTGTGGACTTTAATTTTTGTAGTGTTAGCAGGCATGGTAGCTTCCCTGAAACTAAAATTCACAGAAAAGGTCGCCTTCCTCCTCTAGTTCTTTCACAAAGCCATTCCTCCCAGGCCTCTGCTGTCCTGTCTCAGGAGCCAGGCCGGTGACAAGCAGGACCACAGACCGGTGCAAGGCCACTGATAATTCACAGAGAGTGTAAATTCTTTCTAAATGTTTTTTTCTAACTGCAGTTAATTATGTCTGCTCACTAATTGCATGCTGTGAAGAGTAAGGGAAGACTTCTCATTCAGAGTCTGACTTTGAAGGAAAGGCGCCTTTGATCACATGCATCAGTTGTTAGTGACTCTGCCTCAGACCTTCTCTAAGGAGTTGGCTAGAATCTTCTCGGTAGAGGTAAAGGAAAGCATTTTCTTACTTTCTCACATTCCAAGAGGGCAAACAGGTTTAAACAGCCATCCTCCATGGTGGGGCCATGTGGGTGATTTTATTAGCAGAAGTTGATGGCTCACTTTCCTCATAGTAATTATACATATACACTGTAATTATCTCTTGTTTCTGATGAGTGTGGTGTTATTCCCTTATGGTTTTCATTTGCTCTCCTCTACCAGTTAATATTAATCATGTTGAACATTTTTTTCCATGTTTGTCCTCCATACATCCTCTTGATCTATACATCTTCTTTGATGAATCTGTTCAAATAGCTTCCCAATATTTAATTGGGCTGCTTATTGCTCTTGAGTTCAGAAAGACTATAATAAATTGTTTACACTTTCTTTATCAGATATATTTGTGAATATTCTCCTAGTATTTAGTTTGTATTCTGTTCATGGTGTGTTTCCAAGAGTAGGAGTTTTGGGGCGCCTGAGTAGCTCAGTCAGTTGAGCATCCAACTTCAGCTCAGGTCATGATCTCATGGTTTGTGAGTTTGAGCCTCACATCGGGCTCTGTGCTGACAGCTCAGAGCCTGGAGCCTGCTTCGGATTCTGTGTCTCCTTCTCTCTCCTCTGTCTTTCAAAAATGTGTAAAAAAATTTAAAAACAAAAGAGCAGGAGTCTTTAACTGTGATGAGTGAAATATCTATAGCTATGTACACTGTTCTGTTATATGAATACCTGGTCTGAGTGTCATTTATTTATTAGGCAGTGCAGGTGCAAGTGGGGAGAAGAGCAGAGGCTCCTCAGGTAGGCTCCACACTCAGTGTAGAGCTCGACGCCATGACTGGGATCATGACCTAAGCTGAAATCAGGAGTCGAACACTCAACTGACTGAGCCACCCAGATGCCCCACTAGTACCATATATTGAAAAAAACTTTCCTCGCTGGCTTTCCTTAGCACTTTTATTGAAAATCAACTGTATATGTATCCACTAGTCTAGTCTGTTCCATTAATCTGTTTTCCTTTCTTGATGCCAGCAGTGTGCTGCTCTGATTATTTTAGCTTTCTCATAAGTCTGTCACAGCAAGTACTCATAGTTCTTTGACTTTGCTCTTTTCGTTCTTGATTTCCCCAGTTTTGTCTATTCTAATAGTTCTGTGCCCTCTGAACTTTAAAATCAGGTTGTAACTTTCAACAAGAAAACACTCAGTGTTATTTTGACTATAATTTCATTGTATCTGTAGGTCAGTTTGGGGATTCATCAATGGTGCTGGGTCTTTTGACCCATGGATATAGTGATGTATCTGTCCCTTTATTTAGGTCTTACATCATTCCTCACAGCAAGGTCTTAGAGTTTTCAGTGTATCGGTCTTGCATTTCTTTTGTCTGATCTGTCACTTGACTGTTTCAAATTTTTGATGCTATTCTAAATGGCATTGTTTTGTTTCAATTTTTAAATTAGGTACTACTAGTATATTGAAATACAGATGACTTTTGGTACTGATCTTCTGTTCCGCAGTGTCGCTCAACTCACTAGTTACAGTAACATTTTGTAGACTGTATTTTTAGACAATAGTGTCTATGGAAAAACAGTTTTACCTTTCTAATCTAGATAGTTTTTCTTTTTGTTGCCATATTGTCCTTACTAGAATCTACAATACAGTGTTAAATCAAAGTGGTGAAAAGGGACATCCTTGTCTTGTTCTCAATTTTGGAGGGGGAAGGCATTTAGTCTTGCAACATTAAGTATAATATTGGCTGTAATTTTTTCTGGTAGATTCCATTCATCAAGTTGATAAAGTTCCTTCTAATTTTTTATTTATTTGGGCTCTGATCTTTATTATTTCATTTATTTACCTTGGGTTTAATTTATAATACTTTTTTTATTAAAAGTTGAAGGCATTGACATTGATTTGAGAAAAATCTTTTTTTTTAAATAGACATTTAGTGCTATAGAGGCACATTCCCTAATTATTGCTTTCATAGCATCCTACAAATTTTTTTTTCATTTTTGTCCTTTTAGAAATAGTGTTTTGATTTCTTTCTTTGAATACAGGTTATTAAGCATTGTGCTATTTAGTTTCCCCATATTTTAGAGTTTTTTAGAGTTCTGTTGTTGATTCTATTTGACGTCTATTATGGTTAGAGAGTATACTTCTAGATCTTTAATCCTTTTAAAATTTCCTGAGGCTTATTTTATCACACAATCTAGTGGACTTCCATGTGCATTTGTTAAGACTGTATTCTTCCATTGTCTAAAAGGGTGTTTCATAGAAATCAGATAGTTGAAGTTACTCAGATCTTCCATGTACTTACTGATTTTCTATTTACTTTTTTTAAACAATATTTGAGAGATTGATACTAATCTCTGAGTTTAATTTTGGATCTGTCATATTTTGTTTCTTCTATCTGAAAGATCTGTTGCTAGGTGCAAAAATATTAAGGATCTCTGTATTTTTTTTAATTAACTGACTTCTTTGTCATCATGAAAGAACTTTCCTTATCCCTCATAATATACGTTGCTTTAAAATCTCCTTTATTTTAGGGGTGCCTGAGTGGCTAAGTCAGATAAGTATCTGATTCTTGATCTCAGCTCAGGGTTGTGAGGTCAAGCCCTGCATTGATTTCCACACTGGGCATGAAGCCTACTAAAAAGTAATAACAATAAAATAAATAAATAAAACCTACTTTATCTTAGCCATCCCAGATTTTTTAAAACCAGTGGTAGCATATCATGTCTTTTTCCATCCTTTAATGTACTTCTTTACATTTAAAATTCATTTATTTAAGGGGTGCCCAGCTGGCTCAGTTAGTGGAGAATGTGACTCTTTTTTTTTTTTTTTAATGTTTTTTAAATTTCCTTTTGAGAGATAGAGACAGGCAGAGCATGAATAAGGGAAGGGCAGAGAGAGAGGTAGACACAGAATGGAAACAGGTTCAGGGCTCTGAGCTGTCAACACAGAGCCTGATGTGGGGCTTGAACTCATGGATTGCAAGATCATGACCTGAGCCGAAGTCAGATGCTTAACTGACTGAGCTACCTAGGTGCCCCAAGAATGTGACTCTTGATCCTGGGATTGTGAGCTTGAGCCCCATATTGGGTATAGAAATTATTTAAATAAAATATTTTTAAAAATAAAATATATTTAAGCAATGTATAATTGTCTTTTTTTTTTTTAGTCAATCTGGTAGTCTTTCAGAGTATTTTAACTATATTTTATTACAATTTTTGATATAGTTAAGTTTAAATATTTCAGTATTTGTTCGTTTCTCCTGTCATCTATTCCCTTTTTTCTTTAGACCGAATTAAAAAAAATTTTTTAATGTGTTTTATTTATTCTTGAGAGACAGAGACAGTGCAATCAGGGGAGGGTCAGAGAGAGAGGGAGATACAGAATCTGAAGACAGGCTCCAGGCTCTGAGCTAGCTGTCAGCACAGAGCCTGACGTAGGGCTCGAACCCATGAACCACGAGATCGTGACCTGAGCCGAAGCCGCATGCTTAACCAACTGAGCCACCCAGGCGCCCCCTAGACTGAATTTTTAAGAAGTATTTATTCATTTTTGAGAGAGCATGAGCAGGGCAGAGGCACACAGGAGGAGAGAGGATCCGAAGGTAGGCTCTGAGCTGACAGCAGCAAGCCCAACGTGGGGCTCGAACTCCTGAACCATGAGATCATGACCTGAGCCAAAGTCGGATGCTCAACTGACTGAGTCACCCAGGCACCCCAAATAATTGTATATTTAAAGGTTCCATTTTTTATCAATCACTTATTCTAGGTGTTGCTTTAAATCATCATAGTCTAAATTCAAGTGATATTATAACACTAGTATAGTGTAAGAACCTTACAATAGTGTATCTCCATTTCCAATGAAGGTGAGGCTAAGGACAAGATTGTCATTTCACCAACATCTAACAGCATCTGACCTATAATACATGTGCAGGAAATGTTAGGAAGATGAATGAACAAATGATCTCTTGAACTTTGCCTGATTCAGTTTCATTTCTCATACCAAAAATGATTGTAGACAGTAGAATGACTCACTTTGTTTGAATGCCTGAGCTTCAAGTGATAACTGAAACAACAATTGCAGAATAATGGAGGGTTTGGATCCTACAGGAAGAGTGAGGTTCTAGTATAGTCGAGCTACCTCTTCATAATCCATGGAAGATCCTGAGATCCATTACTAACCTCTTCTTACAGTTGCTGCATTAAGAAAAGAAGTTCCTATGCATCTTGAACATACCCATAACCTCTTGAGAATATTCACCATCATGGTCTTTAGCATCGATGCCGAAAAGCTAAGACTTTTGTTCCCTACTAGTTATTATCTGTAGTGTGTGAATCAAAATCAAAATAAATTCTTTTAAGTAAAAGGTGCAAGATTCAAATTGGTTCTTGAGCGCCTGAAGCTGAAAATTTAAAACCTTCCAGAAGACATGGATTCTGGTATTGGTTCTGCCATCGTAGCCATGGGGACAAGTGGACAGGTCATTCAACTTCTCCTTCTCTTCCTTAATCTTTATCTTCCACCGTGCTGCCATCTTACTATATATTGAATATGAATCAAATATATTTAAGGAGGCAGCTGAAGTTATCCATGTTTAGACAGTCTGTAATTTCCTCCTTCCCATCCTACTGTCCTATATTCTGGATTAACAAATAAAATTGACATGGCTCTAAAAATCCTTACAGTATCTAATAACCACAGTGAGAACAAAGCTACATGAGCTATTATAATGTTTGTGAAACAATTAAGGGAATAATTTATTGGATTGGGGAGGTGGAGGTAACATTGCAAGTGTCCATTGTTATCCTGAAGTAATTTCCTTAGGTATTCATTTAACTTCAGTGTCAAATTATTTACATAACCAGAGCAATGCCTGTCTTTTAAGGGTGATGTGAGAATTAATTTAAATTTCACAAAGCACTTTGAGGCACTCAGTTGAAAGGTTCTTTATAAATGCCAGGCATTATTATAACCAGCCTAGTAAAAAGAAACAGGATAAAGCTACTCATGCAGTGTCCTCTAATAGGAACTGTATTGGGTAGGGAAATATAAAGGTTACTGCTATTCATAATTTATGGTTGAGGGGAATAGATCAAGAATAATAATGACACTTTTCTATCCAGTTGAGTCTTGAAAAACACAGATATAACAGTGATGGAATATATTGCTCTATCCAAGGAGAAGTATGAAATTGATACCTTACAAGCAATAGAAGTGATATAGGAAGATGAATAAAGGCCAGTATCTTTAATTGAGTCATAAAAATATAGTGACAGCCTTAACTATGTCTTTCAGAATCTTCAAGAAAGACTTTGTAATGGAAGAAATGATTCTTGATCATTTGGGTATATAGAACTTGAAATTTGCTAGAAATAATAAGCAGATGGTCTTCATTATAGTAACCAAAATAATCAGCCTCATTGTTAGGCACTTAAAAATTCGTGTGATAAGTCAAAACTTTAACACAAAGAAAAAAACTTTTCAAAAGATTTCGGATAAGCAGGATGCTTCAAGAATGTGAGAGATAATCACACAAATACCTCTTGTTAATCAGACAAAGCTACTGATTGAAATCTGTGTGTAAAAATATCTTTGAATCACACTTGGCAGAAGAAATTTAAAAGATAAATTTAGAGTTCTTTTAAAATCAGCATTTAGTGTTTTTATAATCAAATTTCAGCCTTTATTGTCTGTATTAGTTTCATATTAGTTTCACTTTAACAAATTATCAAAAACAGCACAAATTTATTGTATTACAGTTGTGGAGGTCAGAAGACCAAAATGAATCTCAGTTAGCTAAAATCAACATTTTGGTAGTGTTGAGTTCCTTTCCCAAGGATCTAAAGCAGAATGTAACTTATTTTTACTTTTTCAGCTTCTGGAGACTGCTTGCACTCCTTGGCTCATGCCCCCCCCCATACCAGAGCCATCAAATGGCTAATTTGAGTGCTTCTCACATCACATGGCTCCAACACCTGCTTTTCTACCTTCCTCTTCCATAACTATGAATTCTATTTTTTTATTTTTTAGTTTATTTACTTGAGAGAGAGCAAGCAAGCAAGTGGGGGAGGGGCAGAGAGAGGGAGACAGAGAATCCTAAGCAGGTTCCATACGGTCAGCACAAAGCCCGACCTGGGGCTTGAACTCACGAATCATGAGCTCTTGATCTGAGCCAAGACCACGAGTTGAACGCTTAACCACCTGAGCCACCCAGGTGCCCCTAAGAACTCTTATAGTTGTGTGGGGCCCACCTGGATAACCTAGGATTATCTTCCTATTTAAAGGCCGGCTAGTTAGCAATCTGTAATTCCATCTGCTATTTCAGTTCCCTTTTGCCTTAGAAGAGAGCATATTCACAGGTTCGGGGATCGGGTCATAGGCATCTTTGGGAAACTTACTCTACCTATCACAGTCCAGGAATGGAAAATGAGAGTTACTTGAATTTTTACAGACTGGCAAGTAAATGGCATACAAATTCTGACATTGACTACAGTCCTTTTCTGTGTTGACAGTGCTTTAGTTGGCAAGCCTTTTTCTTTTTCCACGTCAGTGAAATATCAATTTTAGGTTTTCATTTTTGTTTCCAGTTTCTCTATGCATCCATCCATCCATCCAGTTAGGCACCCAACAAATGCTTGGTAAGTATCTACTACAGTATTTGAAGGCAGGGGACCATGGTTAAGAATGGTTTAATTGAAGATACTGGTTTAAATTAACCTATAAACCACAGATGAGCTACTTTACCACACATTAGCTTTTGCCTTCAGGGAGCAGAGTCTGCTGAATGCGTTCTAAGAAACTCTTCACATAATCGTTCATTATTAAGTAGGGATTTCAGAAAAGATTTAGAAGAATTTCTATACTTTTGGTTTTTCTTTTCCATACCCTCTCCCCAGCCCCCATCATGCAAATAACAAAGTTTTTCATCTCTGCCTTTTAACAAATTAATGTCAAGGAAAAGTATTTAATCAAGATGATAAGATTTCTTTTACTGTTTTATCTATCTATCTATCTATCAAAAAAAAAAAAGGCCTTATTGAAAAAGCACTGTGTAAAAGGAAGCAGTTGTGTGGTTTTGTCAGGTCAAGTGCACATTTGGTAAGGGGTTGGGAGTTTGATCAGTTCCATATTGTAAATTCCAGGATTCTTTCCAACTTTAAAAATAAAGGGAACTGGATTTAGCCCACAGACAATAAGGTTGACAGAAGACTTAATGCTAATCTTTCAGTATACAAAAGAGCATTGTGTTAGTGAGAATGAGCAGGTGTTCTTTGTTTCAACTAAGTAGGACAGGAAGCAGGATATTAAATGGAAGGGAAAATAATTTAGACAAAGCAACCTCATGTGTATTAAAACACTGGAAAGTGTTACTAAGAAGGATGTAGATTTCTCTCAGAAAAATCTTCCGATTTATCTTCTCTATGCACTGAAAATACATAAAGGCTCTCAATATTGGAGAGTATATATTCTAGTTATTAACATGTGCTAAATAAAAATTGATTGATATGAACTAAATTCAGTTACTCTTTCTCTCAAGGTCACAGAGCTCTCAGGAAGGTACTTGAGAGGTTCACAAGGAATAGTCATTGTGAATCTTAGCTAACGTATAAAATCTCTGTCATTTGAAGGAGAACAATAGAAAAATGTCAACTGAATCTGAAAATAAAGTTTTCTTATCGAGACAGCTCTACATATCTGAGGAGATGCTCCCTTGCACATGTCCTTAAACAGCTGTGTCTCAATGACATCTGATTGTCCACATAAAGGATTGGGGGTGGGTTGCAAAGAGGAAAGAGAGGGAGAGAATCCCAAGCAGTCTCCATGCCCAGCATGAGCTGGACGCAGGGCCGATCACACAGTGGTGAGATCATGACCTAAGCCGAAATCAAGTGTCGAATGCTCAGCCAACTGAGCTGTTGAGGCTTCCCTCAGAAAAAGGATGTTTAATCACAATTGAAACATGATTCCAGCTAATAGCATTTTCACTGCCACCTCACGGTCTTTTCAAGGTGTATTTCTAAGGCCAGATCATCTCTTAGTTGAGCGTTAGGACACCTCACCACACAGTGAGTTACATGACTCCATCTGGGATGCATACACATGGACAGAGGGGATTTTCCTTCCTCCAGTGTATTCAAATTTGATTGTCATTCCCTGGCTTAAAAGCATCTTTTAAATGCATGTTGTGGGATAACCTGTAAACTCCTTAGCAAAACATAATGCTTTGCAGACTCTCTGTAGTCTTCCTTTCTGGTCTCATCTGTTGCACAACTTCCCATTGCCTTACCCTCTTCACCTGACCTAGCTTTATTCCCCCTGTCTTGGCCAGCAGTGCTTTTCTAGGCGAAGTGACCTTGCCTGACTTGCCCTAACTTGATCCCTTAGGAGTCAGGTGAGGTCTTTTTCTGTTCCTTCGATAGATTTTTGTCATTAAAACTATTGCATTCTGGCCTCACATAACTTGCTGAGATCTGGAGTGATTTGTCTGTTAAACCCAGCAATACCCTTTCTGTTTTCACTGTGCTTACCCTCTCAATTGTCTTTTGACACTGATGGCTACTTCCTACTCCCTGAAACACTGTCGAACTTAAATGTAGTGCATCACCTTCTGGTTTTTCTCGTTACTTGACCTCTGGTCTCAATTCTGTAGTTCTCTTCCTAATTCTCAAAAGTTCTTCACAGGATTCTTCCTTATGTACATTTTTGACTATTATTGACTGTATTTTTTTCTGCTGTACTTTTATCTCTGTCATTTATTTTATAACTGGAAGTTTGTACCTCTTAATCTCCTTCATTTATGCTGCACATATGCCCATCTACCTCCCGCCAGCAACCACCAATTTTCTGTATTTTAGAGTCTGGGTTTTTTCTGTTTCTCGGTTTGTTTTTTAGATTCCACATATAAGTGAAATCATATGGGCATTTGCCTTTCTCTAACTTATTTCACGTAACATAATACCTTTTCAGTCCATCCGTGTTGTTTCAAATGGGAAGAAAGACCCCATTCTTTGTTATGATTGCATAACATTGCATGCATGTACTGCATCTTCATCTGTTGATGGCCAGTTGGGTTGCTTTCATATCTTGGTATTGTAAATGATGCAGCAAGAAATGTAGGGGCATGTATATCTTCTTGAATGAGTGTTTTTGTTTTGGCTTAGTTCCAACAGCCTCATGTCTTTGTCTTAGTTTCTCCCTCATGTCTT
Source organism: Suricata suricatta (assembly GCF_006229205.1). NCBI lineage: Eukaryota > Metazoa > Chordata > Mammalia > Carnivora > Herpestidae > Suricata > Suricata suricatta. The sequence continues at coordinate 27,832,999 of NC_043701.1, forward strand.
GCCTTGTAATCCTTATGTGTTCTTTTAGACTCCCAAATGGAAATAATTCCTCTATGCAGGCTGTTCTGATTCCTTCCAGATTTGCTGGTTGTACCCATCTTTGAGCTAGAATTGTACCAACTATGTGTCTCTATTTTACTTTAAGACGAAAATGCAATTATTGTGGTCATGTACTCTTGTTTCCTCCTCTAAGCTAACAGATATGTATAGGAAAAAACAGTGGATTGCTTGTCTAGCCCCAAGGCCTGTCTAGCCCTCTCGAGTTCTTCTAGGCTTTTTTCCCTTAATTTTTACATTTTTCAGACGTTATTGAAATCATTTAGAAGGCTTTAAGTGGATAGATCAGAGTTCAAATAATGTGGTATGTACATAAATGTATAGGACTTTGCTTTAACTAAGGTATTTTAATTAGGAAAGTAATGTAAGATGTCAGCTTGTACAAATATGTTAGAAGAGAGAGACTGTCAGCTCCTGTTACTCTAAATGTTATACATATGTTTATATTTACACTTCATTCTTAATTTTTTTCCTGTATATTAAATTTGAAAAAATTTTAAACAAAGCCTAAGAAATTGTGTTTTCATTACACCTCAGCAAACATGGCAAATAATGTTGACATTTTATTATGAAGAAGATACATTGGCTTTATATTTAAGATAAGGAATCATAAAATGTGTGTGCTATGCTAAGTGACATTTCAAGTGTTGGTGACAAAAATAAACGAGAAGAAGCATAAATGTGTATAGAAAAGTTCAGAGAAATGAATAGCAAAGAATAGACTAGTTTGCTAGATAGTAGAAGAACCTAACTGTTTTGTACGGAGCAATAATTTAATTTAGATACGAACCTGGAATATAACGGAATTCTTAATAAATTTTTATATCTGTCAATTATTTTAATTGTACCAAGTCCTTTTTATTAAAAATTGAAGTCTATTTTTAAAAATTTTAAGATTTATTTTTGAGAGAGAGAGAGAGATAGAATGTGAGTGGGGAAAGGGCAGAGAAAGAGGTAAACACAGAATCCAAAGCAGGCTCCAGGCTCTGAGCTGTCAGCACAGAGCCCAATGTGGGGCTTGAACTTGCAAGCGGTGAGCTCATGATCTGAGCTGAAGTCAAGTGCTTAACCGACTGAGCCATCTAGGCAACCCAAGTTTATTTTTGAGAGAGAGCTTGAGATGGGGAGGGGCAGAAAGAGAATGAGGGAGAGAATCCAAAGCAGGCTTCATGCTGTCAGCACAGAGCCCAACATGGGGCTCAAACCCAGGAAACCATGATATCATGACCTGAGCCAAAACCAAGAGTCAGCTGCTTAACTGACTAAACCACCAGGCACCCCCGTACCCTGTCATTTTCAAGTAGAATAGCTTATCTTAAAATTTTTAAGTGCTTATCTGTGAAAGAAGACAAATGAAGCAAAACTGTGTTGATGTTCTACTTCGGATACTATGAAATGCTGTGACAAACATTTTACTCATTCAAAACAGTAGTACGTGTAGAACAGTTTACTGTGGGCATTACTGATAGCTGGAGTAGATTTCCTCCATGTGGTGATTAAGGGCTCTAGTTTCTTCCATTTTATGGCTCTCATTTC